>NC_134409.1:141746341-141963841 GCF_038048845.1 Mixophyes fleayi
GGTCAGTAATTATCCCAGCTGTTTCTACAGACAGAAATCCTAAAAACATGAACTGTTGGTAGCCCTTGAGGACTGAGTTTGCCCATCACTGGTCTAGATGAACATGAGACGTTCGTGGCTCCTGGTAACAAATGTAAAACAACTTAAAACTGGAAAAATTGTTTGTTTTAAAAGTGAAACTTTTCTGTTGATCTTAGTTTCTGAATAAACTGTGTATTTCCTGCACTGACTGATGTGGCTGTGAGAGGTTCCCTCTCTGTGATCACTTCCAGCTTTACCTGAAGGTTTCCTCCATTGTCATCAGGACAACTTTCATTTTATTGCATTGTGATCCTGTGACTGAATATTGTTATTAGTTTACGCAGCTGATTGTGATATTGGAGACAGATAAAGCTCACAGTGATAACCTCTGTATTACCTGGTGCTATAGGACAGATGGTCTATATAACACCCAGCAGGCAGCCTGGAGTCTAGAGCTTGGCACATATAGAGATGTATGGGCACCCCCTCTCCCCCCCTTCCCCAATGCCTGTAGCATCTACACCCCTGATAATGGCATTAGTCCCATCACTGGGAACATAATAATAATAATAATAAGAATATACATCTTAATAACATTATTATTATATTAATATATTATATTATTGTTAAATCCATGACTGTTTGTAGGGAAAGGGAAATTTAAGATAAAACATTTAAACACCAGAAATATAGAATAATAGACACCACAAAATTCAGGATCAACAAAATCGGGTTTGGAATGTAAACAGTGGCCTGACATGGATAGAAGCCAGCACAGAAGTACACGTGGTCTCTGGCTACATTGGTGGTAGCCGAGGTTAATGCAAAATACAATGGTTGGTGGAGTCGCAGCTTAGGCTAATGTTAAAGGGGCACCCCCTCTAAAGGCGTAACTGCAACAACAGCTGACGTCTGATGATGTGATTGGGGTTATTTGCACTTTCCATTGCGGATATAACATCTTTTTTGCTGGGATTCCCAGCAACACAAGGGGGAGCCTGAGACAGTAGTTTCCATTTCTGACCATGTGCAGAGCAATTTCACACAAAATACGGCACGCGGAAAGATACAGGGCGTAGAAAGATACAGGGCGGGGCAAGATACGGCACGCGGCAAAATATGGCACGCGACAGGATACGGCACGTGGCAAGATACAGGGCGGGGCAAGATACGGCACACGGCAAGATACGGCACACGGCAAGATACGGCACACGGCAAGATATGGCACACAACGTTGGTTCCGAAGATGAATCAGGCCCATTATGAAGCTGTAGATAAAGTGGTTTTATGCATCAGTAATGAGTCACTATTACTGTCTGGAATGAAGACTATTCACATTTACCAACTTTTAAAATAACTTTCAAGGACATCGTGCTCTCTGGTTAGTCCTAATATCCCTGTCATAATATGTTTATTAAACTCGGCTATAAAGAATAGTTTTACATTTTATTTTCTCCATTTCAACAAATATTATCTCACAGATAATGGGCCCAATTTGAAGTAAGAAGTAAATCAAGCTGGGAAGTACAAGTTGGCATCTAGGCAAAACTATAGGGTATATTTAGTAAACTGCGGGTAGGAAAAGGTGGAGACGTTGCCTATAGCAACCAATCAGATTCTAGTTATCAATTATTTAGTACATTCTACAAAAGGACAGCTAGAATATGATTGGTTGCTATAGGCAACATCTCCACTTTTTTAAACCTGCAGTTTAGTAAATATACCTCTATGATTCAGTAACACAAATTTAAAATGTGTGGCACCAGGGGCAGCCACAAGTGGGTTATATGTTTCTGATATATATATATATATGATCAGAGAGAAGAGATAAAAGTTCTGAAAATATTTGCATCAACCGGAATTTGGCCGCAGCAGCACCGCACAGCAGAATGTACTGACTGATGTCATCTCTATCCAGAGACTAAACATTACGTAAAATGCAGATTACAATACAATGTGGAATGGTGAAGTAAAAGTGGAACTTGAAGATGATGTTTGTGGAAGTTATACCGTGTGTAAAATGGCCGGTTTCCCTGCAAAACCCGATCTGTGGTCGCTATTTAGCTGGTCTCTAGTATTAATATGTAGTCTCATGGTGCCAATATTTCTTCTATGCATTCTCCACTTTCACCACATGATGTCACTGTTGTTTGCTTCTTACTCACTTGTAGCTTCATCAGACTGCGGGTAACTTGCTGTAATGTGAGTCTGACACTATGTCTGTCTTGTTTAAAGAGTGTCCTCTGCGGCTCAGACCATTGGCAGATCAGGGTGCCCTTATTTCTGAATCCTTTGTATCTATATCTGCTCCATTCTTGACCTTTCTGTTACTAATATTATTAACATTATTTATAGGGCACGACATGAGCTCCACAGCGCTGTACAGAGGGAAAACAACAGGACAATACATGGTGTAACTGTACAATACAGTAACCAAATAACACTACAACTCTCAGCACAGCTACTGGGGTACAAGGGGCATACAGTGCCGGCTGAAACCTGTGCCGATTAGCGTGGGCACAACTAACAGGTTTAGAGCCCCTGAAAGAGGTGCAGATAATGGAGGAGAGGAGTTAATGGGGAGAGAGCCTGAGGAGGAGGTGCGCAGTGTAACTGGTGAGCAAAGGTTACCGGTAATGAGAACAGGAGGGAGGAGGGTCCTGCCCACTAGAGCTTACGATCTAAAGGGAAAAGGGCAGACAAACAGATGACACATGGGGATGAGCCAATGTAAGGGGATCTGAGGACAAGAAGCAGGAGTGGTAGAGGTGGAGGATGAAAGAGGGTGAGGTATACTACATGGTGAGATGGTTGGAGGACTGCTAGGCTGTTATAAACAGGTGGTTTTGCAATAACCGTTTGAAGCTATACAGGCTGGGGGATAGTCTGATAGAACGAGGGAGTGGGGGGCAGTACGGGAGAAATCTTGGATTCGGGAGTGAGATGTGGTTACCAGAGGATTGGGAAGGACACGGTCATTGGTCGACCGGATAGGATCAGAGGGAGTATGTATGGAGATGAGGTTGGAGATGTAGGGAGCAGTGGAGCTGGATAGGGCCTTGTACGTGAGGGTGAGGAGCATAAAGAGGGGAAGGGAACCAGTGTAAGATTGTGCAGAGAGGGGAGGCAGGTGTGGAGCAGTGAGAGAGGAAGATAAGTTTAGCTGCAGATCTATAGATAGAGAAGCGAGATGGAAGCAGGGGAGACGGGTAAGGAAAAGGTTGCAGAAGTCCAGATGAGAAATGATCAGAGTTTTGGTGGCACCCTGGGAGAGGAAGGGTCTTATATAGGCGATGATGCAGAGATGGAAACGACAGGATTGGGCAAGAGATTAATGTGGGGTGAAGGAGAGGAGGGAGTGAATGACACCCAGGCAGCAGCGTTGGGGAAAAGAGGAGATAGTGGAGGGACCGACCTCCCTGTCACTGTTGACAACACCATTGTTCTCTTTCTCCCTTGTTTCTGACTGTCCCACTTCCCTGACCTCAATCTCAGATCCAAATCTCACTTTACAGATTGATATATTCTGTGTATATAGTTTCCAGTGAAGTTTAAACTCACGTTCAGGGCCGGACTGGCCATCTGGCACTTTTGGCAAATGCCAGAAGGGCCGATGGTCAGTAAGTCCGGTTCGAGCAGTCAGTGCACTGATCGTGTTCTGGACAGTGCACCGACACTTCCTGGTCACATGTGCCGTGCGCTGCGCGCGGCACATGTGATCAGTACAGGTCCTGGAAGGCAGCTGAAGAGCGGACAGGAGACAGAAACAGAAGAAGCTGAGGAGGTAAATAAAGAAAAGGGGGGGGAAGGGGAGAGAAAAGGTGCCACACAAAATACGGGATAATATGATTTCGGCCACTACTGTGTGGTATAATATCAATTGGGGACATGTACTCAGGCATGAGGGAAGGAGGAGAATGTTAATATAATGTGGGAGGTAGGCTATTAATTTAATGGTGAAGTTTAGGTGGGGGCTAATTATTTAATTTGTGTTATTTTATTTGCGGGGTGATGTGGGTTAATTTTATATTAGTACCTAGCAATTTAAGATAGGGTGATTGGACCTTTAATTTAATGATGGGGCTGTTTGGGAAATAAATGTGAATATGAATTATTTAATGGCAGTGATGTTTGTGGGAAATAGGTATATTTATTAAACGTAAATGCTATTTCATTTATTGCTGGGGATGTTTGGAGGGAGGGAAATATATTTATTTATCAGCAGCAGCAGCTATTTATATTAAATGTGAATACTAGTATTTTAATGTTGGGGCTGGAGGGAAGCCTAATTATAAAACATGGGTTGTATTGATTAAGCACCAGGGCTGGTTGGAGTTTTCTAAATTACATGTACACATTTTTTTTTCCAAATAGGGCCTCCAACATTCCAGTATCCAGACAAGCAGCAACTAAACTAAAGACACCAGGAGCCATAGGTGGTGAAAGTAATAAGACAGGTAGGAGAGACAGGACAGTCTGTCAACTATCCTGAATCTGGTGGGAAAGTCCCGAATTTTGGTGACTGTCTCGTTTAGTGGATTTGGTCCGACTACAAGGACAGTTGGGAGGTATGTCCTGGTTCACACTGTACTGCTTGTGAAGGCAGAGCTGCGTGCAACTATCAGTATTGCACACAGTATTGCCTGTGTATTTGTCTAACATTTGTCTAAAATGATAGCCATGTTACATAATAGGGGCTCCCTGTCTTAAATACCCCAGGCTCCCCAAGTGTTAATCCAGCTCTGGTTAGCAGGAGGGAGCGGATAGCTGCTCCAAGTCTCTGGATAGGACACAGCCTGCAGAGAAAGCCGATGAGCTCTAAATCTCACAAGATTTGGTATTCTCGTGAGACTAAGAGTTTCCCTGCTCACTCTACAGGAAGTTCCCACCCTGATGGATGTCAGCAGCACCAGAAACATAGATAAGTATGGGGGTGTCATAATGTGCCTTGGGGGTGGCGTGATAAATGTAATGTTTTCTTTTAATGTATGTATCATTGCGCCATATTGGCCACACCCACAACACAATGTGGTCACGCCTTTTTCGGCACTGCTGTGCAGGCCCACCTCTGTTTCATTCCTGCTGGACCTGAGGTGGGCCTGTGGACTTTAAATGCCAGGGCTGATTTTTAGTCCCAGTCCGGCCCTGCTCACGTATCCATCACAGCGTGTTGGGAGATTCCTCCTGGATCCCTTTTCAGGTTACTCCAAAACACATTTTCATTTGAGGGAAGAGGACACTCACCAAACTTTTAAAATCCATAACTTCTTTATTTAGTACATAGCAGTATGGGGATGTTTCAGTCCTCTCAGGGACCTGGGTCACGGCCCCCAATAGTAAATAACAATCCCACCACCCAGATAGAAGATAATTACCATATATACAGCTGGGGGTAAATGTATTAATGTCCGGATTCTTCAACTCCGGCGAGTTCAACGTCTTCAGCGATTAAATTTAAAGCGGCCGCTGCCTTGTAATGGGAAGTTTCCCTGGTGTCTTATATCCTTACAGCCACCTTCATCATTAGTCGTCTATCACAGATATTCCCACAGTCAGTAAACACCACAGCTCTGCGGCGTTCCCTACATATATATATATATATATATATATATACACACACACAGACACATATATACACACACACATATACACACACACACACACACACACACACACACATATATACACACACATGTCGGGATTAGGCTGCTCCATGAGGACCCCTCTCGGCACAGTTGCAGCTCCTTCTTCTGTACTGAGTTAGCGACCAGCCGCTTGTTGTCCTAATCCCACAAGATATCGATCTTATAACAAGACCAGTAATTAAACTTCAGCAGCCAAATTATCCATTATTTCCACAGTGTTGATTAGACCCATTTTTGAGAACTTTTCTAATGCAATCTACAGGTTACTCTCATTAGCATAATGTGACCCACGGATTTGCATATTGACAGCTTGAGGTAAATTGGCGGCATTATTTGGAAGTGACGCAGATTACACAATGTTCTCTTTCATTATTAACATACAAATACCTGCAGGTTCCCTTCTCTGCTAAACCTCAGGAGTGACCACGTTCTGGGGAAATACACAGAATAACAAAGTGACTAAATGTCTATTTACCCTGCAGGGGAACTGTCATCAGTGATTCAATGTCTGACTCTTTAATCCTTTAGTTTCTCTACCTGTCCCCCCCTGTGACCTCTGCTGACAGCCCCCCCCCCGTGACCTCTGCTGACAGCCCCCCCTCCTTGTACCAGTGTTATTCTATGTAAAAGAGACAGATTGAGCAGGTGACTGAGAGGTGTAAAATGATCACAGGGGAGAACATGGTGTTTCCATTCTGACAATAACATCATTGTGATAAATCATTAATAGATATTTCAAGTACAGAATGTACAGATCCCCTCTGAATATTTATACATATTACTCCTGTTACTCCTGTTACTCTCCAGCCTCCATCTGATTCCTCCTGTCTCAGACCACAGATACACGCACCGGCGGACTGGGGATGTGGGGGCCCCCGGGAGTGGGGGTCCTGGGAGTGGGGGGCCCGGAATTGGGGGGACCTGGGAGTGGGGGGCCCAGGAGTGGGGGGCCTGGGAGTGGGGGGCCTGGGAGTGGGGGGCCCGGGATTGGGGGTCCCGGGAGTGGGGGGCCCGGGATTGGGGGGACCTGGGAGTGGGGGGCCCGGGAGTGGGGGGCCCAGGAGTGGGGGGACCGGGAGTGGGGGTCCTGGGAGTGGGGGGCCCGGGAGTGGGGGTCCCGGGAGTGGGGGTCCCGGGAGTGGGGGGCCCGGGATTGGGGGGACCTGGGAGTGGGGGGCCCGGGAGTGGGGGGCCTGGGAGTGGGGGACCCTCTACATCTGCTGGGCAACCTCATATTTCAGTTCATGTAAATAGTTGTACTTCCAGCACTTTGGGATTGTGCTTTTTGGCGGTCGGATACTTATCTTTATTCCGCACTTTATCCTTCCAACCCTTCGTTTTCCTTCACAGACAATGTTCTGCTCCTGTTTTCCCCACTTATTTATCCAGGGTGCAGGAATTAAGTCTACAGATTGTATTGTGTATCCTCCTCTCCTGATATACAATGTACATTACAGTAGAACATCACAGATTAAGCTGCATAAGACACAATTCTCTTATCTAGATCCATCCTACATAACAGCTGCTATATTTCAAGTTGTAATCAGCAGCTACACGTATATAATAATGTACAGGACTGATATATATATACTGTGATACTATCACTCTCACAGTAATGACGGATCAGCCTTTGTGTTTAACATCCTGTTTTCAGGGGTTGTATTGTTTAGAGACCATTAATTAAATTATGATACAAAGAGCGGTAAATGGCGCAGTCGCCACTAATCCATCCATTGTCCAGCGGTAAATGAGAATAATACGGTCCAGCCAATGACAGGAGGGCTGTGTATGACTCTGGCCCTGTTGGAGGGAGCTGACGGCCAAGCTGAATCCTCTATATAATAGTTCTAGACACATTAACCAGAAATCAGCGCAATGCTGGACAATCTGCCGGACTACACCTCTTATTACACTGTGGTGGGGATGATAGGAGGTGTAGTCCAGCAACAGCTGTAGTTCTATACTCACCTGGTCTAGGACCAATCTCTCACAGGAGGATCTATGCTCCTGTGTGCGTCTCTCCAGATCCTCCACCCGTCTTCTCCAGCTGTTCTGTGAGGCTGTAGATACTGACCACCCAGGGCCACTTGGGGGCCCCTGTACTAACACAGCCCTTATAACAAGCGCCGAGCACACAAACCTGCTGCAGAGGCCTCCACATTATTAATGTAGCAGCAGCCTGAAGCTGATTCTATGTAACCAGTGGGTACAAACCTCTTCCTGAGGTAATAAGTAAAATGCTGCTCACATTATATATATATAATTACCCTGCTCTGGTGACTGTATGGTCCTCTCTGGTGCCTCCTCTGCCCTTGGCCTCGATGCCCGAGGAGAAGCTTCCCTGACAGGCGCCAGCCCCTGATTCCCGGGAATTACAGGTGCCCTAAACATGAGGCAACTTCATTACCTGCTTCTCGGACACTGCAGTGGCGCACGCAGGGGGGGGTTTCTGAGTCTCTAGAAACGCCCTCCTGCGCTAACTAAGTGGCCACTGTCCTAAACAGCAGCCGCGGCGCTGTCAATGAAGCGTCCGTGGCGGTGCTGTATTGTATACAGCACCGCCGCAGACGCTTCTTAGACAGCGCCGTGGCTGCTGTTTAGGACAGTGCTGGCGAAACGCATGCGCAGCAGCTCTCTCTCCTGGTTTTTTGTTTTTTTTGGGGGGGGGGGGTCGTCGGGGAGAAACCCCCCCCTGACAATCCTCCGTGCGCCCCTGCACTGTATCAATATATCACTATTAGATGCATCATAGATGTGTTACTATTACATGGGAGTAATATCTGCTGCTTCAGCAATCTGTCAGGACCTTGGACAGAGGCCTCAGTGTTGTATAGTGAGAAGGTCTCAGCTCTGTGAGCTCAGATCACATCTTGGGCCTGATTCATTAAGGATTTTAACTCGAGAAACTTCTTATTTCAGTCTCCTGGACAAAACCATGTTACAATGCAAGGGGTGCAAATTAGTTTTCTGTTTTGCACATAAGTTAAATACTGACTGTTTTTCCATGTAACACACAAATACTTGATAGCTTATTTGTACACTGACATTTAAAGTTGATATTTGTGTCCTACATGAAAACAGTCAGTATTTAACTTATGTGCAAAACAGAAAACTAATTTGCACCCCTTGCATTGTAACATGGTTTTGTCCAGGAGACTGAAATAAGAAGTTTCTCGAGTTAAGATCCTTAATGAATCAGGCCCCTTATTATCATCTGCAGAATTGTTCTCAGTGACTTGTAGAAGGACCTTAATGTGACCTTCATACATCATGTGGAAGAGAAGGTTATATAGCAGTTTACTGTATAATACAGGCTGCAGGGAAGGTTATATATTGGCTTACTGTATAATACAGGCTGCAGGGAAGGGTATATAGCAGCTTACTGTATAATACAGGCTGCAGGGAAGGGTATATAGCAGCTTACTGTATAATACAGGCTGCAGGGAAGGGTATATATTGGCTTACTGTATAATACAGGCTGCAGGGAAGGGTATATAGCAGCTTACTGTATAATACAGGCTGCAGGGAAGGGTATATAGCGGTTTACTGTATAATACAGGCTGCAGGGAAGGGTATATAGCAGCTTACTGTATAATACAGGCTGCAGGGAAGGGTATATAGCAGCTTACTGTATAATACAGGCTGCAGGGAAGGGTATATATTGGCTTACTGTATAATACAGGCTGCAGGGAAGGGTATATAGCAGCTTACTGTATAATACAGGCTGCAGGGAAGGGTATATAGCGGTTTACTGTATAATACAGGCTGCAGGGAAGGGTATATAGCAGCTTACTGTATAATACAGGCTGCAGGGAAGGGTATATAGCAGCTTACTGTATAATACAGGCTGCAGGGAAGGGTATATAGCAGCTTACTGTATAATACAGGCTGCAGGGAAGGGTATATAGCAGCTTACTGTATAATACAGGCTGCAGGGAAGGGTATATAGCAGCTTACTGTATAATACAGGCTGCAGGGAAGGGTATATAGCAGCTTACTGTATAATACAGGCTGCAGGGAAGGTTATATAGCAGCTTACTGTATAATACAGGCTGCAGGGAAGGTTATATAGCAGCTTACTGTATAATACAGGCTGAAGGGAAGGTTATACAGCGGCTTAATGTAAAATACAATAGATCGGAGAGCAACAAATAGACCTAATTAGAGGCACAAAAACTAAAATAATAATATTCCCACCCGCCAACAGAAGTTACCTTCCTGACATTTCTATTTCTGTAACCAACATGACCATTAATCCCACCCCGCAAGCTGCCTAGGTGTGATCCTGGACTCAGAATTGTCCTCTGTTCTCACATCCAGTCTGTATCCAAATCACGTTACATACATCTAAAGAACGTTCCCAGTGTACGCACATATCTCACAGGACACTGCAATAGTACTCATCATCTCCCGCATTGACTATTGCAATAGCATCCCTATTAGTCTCCCCTAGCCAGACTCTCATCCCTATAGTCTATTTTGAGAGCCATAATTAGATTAATATTTGTAGAGCATTCTTTTATCACTCTGTCAGTCTCTACATTGGCTGCCTGTTTATTACTGAATCCAATATAAAATTCTTCTACTAACATACAAGACCATCAACAAAGCTGCATCAACTTACATCTCCTCACTTGTCTCACAATATCTCCCAACTCTACACCTCCGCTCTGCGTCTCTCATCCACCCTCATCACATCCTCCCATTCTCGGTAATAGGATGTTTCTCAAGCTGCCCCCCCCCTCAGGCTATTCTACCCGATTATCCCCCTCTACACAGCTCACACAAACTTACATCTAGGGGTAAATGTATCAAGCTGCGAGTTTGCAACTCCAGCGATTTTCTCGGGAGAGTTGAAACTCGCCGATGTATGAAGCTGAGATTTCATACAAAATCGCCAGAGTTCTGCTTCTGTCAAAATCGCTACTTGCAAAATCTCCAGAGATCAAACTCACCACTGTTTGCCACTGCAGCTATACAAGTCTACAATGTATGAAGCTGCGAGTTAGCAAACTCAGGAGAGTTTGCTTCTAAACACGCCAGATACAACACGCTGCTTGATAGCAGCGTGTTGTAGAAACACATCACTGTTACACTGCCCTGGCAGTGTTAAAAAGTGAAAGAACAGATAAAAGTTAAAAAAAAAAAAAGCGTGGGGTCCCCCCGTTATTTATGCTTAACCCTAGTGCTGCCTGACTAGTGCTGGTCCCGTGAAATTCGGGGAAAAATTTTGCGTGGGGTCCCCCCGATTTTCACTTTACCAGCACTAGGCAAACCAGCCAGGGTTGGCGGCACTATAGCAGGGGGACGCGCGGCAGGGGTCCCCCTGCCATAATGACTAACCAACCCTAGACTGTTCAGCGCAGGGTTGGATTCACTAGGGAGTGGGGTCCGCTGAAAAAAACGAGTGGGCCCCCCCTAGAAAGAACCAGCCCAGTGCTGATAGCACTAGGGCTCTTCCTACTACCCCTGGGCTGTGGGTAGTAGGGTAATATGGCGGTAAATAGTAGAAAAAAATAAACTGACACCAAGTTTGTTTGTGGAACTACAAGTCCCAGCCAGCCAGGTTGCCCTAAAAACTGTGGCCATGCTGGTGCTTGTATAACTATAAGCACCAGCATACCCACGGCAGCCAGGGCATGTTGGCACTTGAAGAACCACAAGTGCCAACATGCCCTGACATCCCTGGCTTGCTGGGCCCTGTAGTTCCACAAAGAAAAAAGTTAACAAAACAACAACTCCCTCATAAACACCACACATATTTATTAAAAATAAAAAAAACAAAATACTTACCAATGATGTCTTCTTTCTTGATCCAATGTTCCTGGCTTGCCCCAGTCCCTTATTATTTGTACATCCATCTTGCCGGCTTGCCCCAGTCCCAGCCATTTGTACCTCCATAAATGAATCTTTGCCAACTGGAACTCTTCACCCAGAAGGGGCACATATTTGTAATATCCCGAATCTTTAGTCTTGATTGAAGTTAAAAAACAAACAAACCAGGAGCCGCCGCAAACACCTCCTACCTAGTAGGAGGTCCGTTCCGCAATGCTCTTACGCTGTTTGCGTAAGAGCTAAGTACTGTATTATGGCATTTTCCCACGCTAGTGGGGAAATCACATATTACTGTATCTAGCGCTTACGCAATTAACGTAGCGCATTGCACATGCGCTACTTGCGTAAGCTGTATTTACTGTATTACAGCTTACGCAATTTCAACACGCTGGCAAACTCGCATTTTGATACATTTACCCCCTAGTCTCCTTCTACACACACAACCCTCTGTCCCCGGACCACATTGCTGTGTGACTAGATCATATCACTAAGCACTTTTTCCCACTGTAATCTGGCTGGACCAGTATACAATATGTAGCAGTCAGACTTCCTGCCACTCACAGAAGACTAGAAGTGCCCCAAGGGGTGCAGAGAGGAGAACAAATATCCAGAAACGCGCTGTGCAAAAATGAAGATCCACCCTCCGACCACTTTATCACATAACAGCTTATGACTTGGTTTATTCTCATATGAGCGCCAGGGACATCATCTTTATTCTTGTGTATGTGATGTATTTTATTACATATTTTGGAGTGCGCCCATTGAACACTTGCTCTACAGCAACGACTCCCACCTGTCAATTGACAAAACATAACTCCCAATATTGACTCTTAAGGTGACCAGAACAAATTCAGTCATACGATGTCCCCGGAGACATGACCAACACATACAGTACTCGGTCATACCAACCCCCCTTCCCTAAAAACAACCTTGCCACACACTCGTACCTCCAAACTTCAGCAAATCAAATCGGGTCTATCCTACTTAAATCAGGACTGTTGGGGGTATGGCTCAGTGATGTCACTAGTTCCTAGCAAATTAAATCTCTGAATATTGGTTTATTAGTATCAGTTCTACTAACATTCTAAGGGTCCCACAGTCCCTTAAAATCAGGACTGTGTTGCCTAACTCAGGACAGCTGAGGGGTAGGGAGCATATAATGGATGATAATGGATGTAAAAGTTTGGTATCCTTTAAATTTGGTTTGGAGACAGTAGACTATGGAAATTATTATATAATGTACATATTTAGAGTCCCACTTATGCTAATATTTGCCACAGGAAACCATTAACAGAACGACTAATTCAGTTGTGTGATATTATATAGACAAGCAGAGGAGACTGTTATCACCATGGTTACTGTAACCTGTATGTGTGATATTATATAGACAACAAGCAGAGGAGACTGTCATCACCATGGTTACTGTAACCTGTATGTGTGATATATAAACAAGCAGAGGAGACTGTTATCACCATGGTTACTGTAACCTGTATGTGTGATATTATATAGACAACAAGCGGAGGAGACTGTCATCACCATGGTTACTGTAACCTGTCTCACAATCTTCTGACAGGAATACATTTTGCTGTAAATATAGGGGTAAGGCCGCAGGGACCTGTGAGTACCTGTTGATTACTTGTTTATTCTGAAGCCCAAAGCTGTACTATCACAGTATTCACCATTCTCATAACATCATCATTATAACAATGCAGTGTACGGTGTAATTTATAATGTGCTGTGATAAGACGGCTAGTGGCTTCCATTTCAATGCACAGAGTCTGTGACTACATAACATTTCCAGCTAATTGCTTTTTAGGAAATGTGCAACATGAAACTTTTCTGTACAGATATTGTGATTCGCTCCTGCAGTTAGTTAGGGAACATGTTCTTTAATATAGATCATATCATCACCTGTCTACATGTATGTGTTATGTGTAGTGTGAGGCAGTGATCTGTACATTGTATATGTAATACCTCTGGCTGAGCTCTGCTTAGTGGATTGCTCTCCATAACAGATCCCTCTGACAGCAGCACCCACGGGAGGGAGTCAGGTATTAGTGGTGACAATTCTATGGTGTTCTTCTGGGAGAGAAGTTTGGGACTATCCCATGATATCAAAACAAACACGCATATATGGGGCGCTAGTTATCCTGTATCAATCGATCGAGATGCAGCTGTCTAGACGGGATCTGGACCCGTCAATAATATAAAGACTACTATAATATGATAAGATAGCGCAAAACTCAAATCGATATAAAATTTATTACAAATACATGTGTATCAACATTAGATATGATAGGCAATGTTTCAGTAAATTCTGGTTAAATGGATAAAATATCAGAGGAGACTTAACAATCAAGAGACTAAATCATTGGCATAATCTAATTATAAATGTCATAGTAGAAATATATATATATTATTAAAACAGTATCACTTGAGACTTATAAATTATATCCCACATAGACATATAACCAGGTTCAAAGAACCTTCAAAAGCTGCTGAATGTCATCAGCATCATGGAATTAGCTATTATGAGGTTAATATTGTAATTAACGTTATACAGATGGTTTTAGACCTCATAGAGAAGCATGTTATCCAATTGACCGCATGCAATAACCAGAATTTACTGAAACATTGCCTATCATATCTAATGTTGATACACATGTATTTGTAATAAATTTTATATCGATTTGAGTTTTGCGCTATCTTATCATATTATAGTAGACTATCCCATGAGGTTATGTGAAGGGGGAACAGATCCTTGCTGATATAGATGGACATGTGAAGGTCACCTACCTGTAACTGAGCTCCAGGGAGGTGGTTGGAGTGTGACCAGTGGCCAAGTCCTGTTAAAGTTAAAGGAATTATTTTTGAATGTCAGGATCTCGGGGCACTCTCAGCCCATTTACTGCCAGAGACGATACCTGGAGGTGCTTTGCCAATAACATCTGCACCAGAGCAGCACTTACCGGGCTACCATCTGCCCATCAATTACCCTCAGTACCAAGGATATGGTAACATAGTTTTACAAACAAGCAAATATTCAGATAAAGAAATAGTTACGTTTATTTAACTAATAAAGCACCAGCACCAATAGAGCAATTAAGAAATAGTTACCATGCTCATACTACAGCAGATGGCACAAAACACAGGTGGCATTCATGTACACCACTATACAGGTCTCTCGTAGCCAACCATGGGGCATCTGCTCAGAGCTTGATCCTGGGCTGTGGGGGCTTCTCCTCTGGCACTGTCAGCATGGTATCCGTCCTGCTTTATTGTCCCTCTGCTTTCGGTGGGCACACAGAGCCACAGGACCTGGAGGGAATGTTTAAATGAAGAAAGAAGACTTGCTGATCCCCACAGTGTGTCAGTAGCGCAGCGATTCTTCAGTCAGTCCAGTGGGAAAGGACCTCTCACCAGTCTTCTGGTCATGAACACCCAGACTTCCTCTGGTCTCCAGAAATGACCTTTTATCCTCAACCTTGTTCCCACCTTCGGGATGATAGTTTTCTTCTGGATTTACAATGTCTGCGGATAGCTTGTTTCCAAAATGGGTGCCCCCCAAAGGAGCCTACAGGGAATGTAATGAACTCTGGCACCCTCCCTGGATTAACTCTACCGGCTGGAACATGTCTGAAGGACTTCCCATCTTCATATCAGACCCGCTCCCAGTGGTGGATCCGTGTGGTCTACAGATACCAGGTTCACACAAACTATCTCCTGCAATGAGTTTATACTCTACTGATGAAATTAGGAGATGCATTGTTACTGGTTTAACCCAGTTGTTGTTGTTCTGCAGTTCATTCCCTGGCTGGCTGGTACTCCCAACAGACTCTGGCCTGTCTTCTGGACCCCCCACAAATAACTGGCAGAGGAGAGCGAATCCCAGTAGGATTAAGCTTTATTGAACACATTGGTCCTCTCTCCACCAAGCGAGGGGTGCGGGAACAGAAGTGATAAAAAGTATCCCTGACTAAAGTCCGTTTCTTGCGCCAAACCGGACTCAGACATGTTGGGGAAAAGTGAACCCCTTGTTTCGGCACAATGGTATTTTAGATATTAGACTCTTTGAAATCAGAGGCATAAGCACATGAATTGTTTTGTGCACAATCTGGTTATGTAAGGACAACATTTAATGGAATTCAGTAGAAAGTTACTTTAATGTAACAACTGATGCTACTTCGATATATAGGACTTGTAAACAAGCAAAGTAGACAAAAATGTAACCGGACCAAAAATGATCTTAGAGTCTCAATATCTTCAACAAATAATAATTTTACACTCATATATCACAGCAGAGTGATGAGAAATGTACATTTATATCCTGTACTCCGGTCTGCCTTAAATACTGAAGAAACCACCCAAACACAAAACTGAGTTTATGATTTATCAGAACACGTAATATTTACCATGAGTGTCATTGTCAGATGAAGGTCGGTAATATAATAGATATTAGATATAACGCAGCCATTAATCTCGGACCTTCTATTGATTATTAGATACCTCCTATATTTAGAAGTGATCATGTTTTCCTCCATCATTTTATTTACATTTCCATGTTATATTATCCCTCTCAATTCAGCCGAGACACTTCTTCTATAATTCCACTTCAGCTTTGTCCCTGGATCTCTGTGATAAAGAACCTCCCTAATCCTGATGACTCCACAGTCTCTCATCGTCCTTATAGGGTGACATACAATGTGCTCCCTACTATAAGTTATATGGAGATAGTCAGAAATACAAGGTGACGCCTAATATCTGTAATGATGCCACGTTAGTCGTTATAATACACACGTCTTCCTAATGAACACTGAAGTAATGACATCAGACCTAAACATGTTTATAGATATTTGTTCCCAGGCGTTTATACATTAATTGTATAAGTGTGATCTCCAGTGTATTATATATGGTAAAGCTGTCAAAGACTTATGTGATAGGATGGACCTCCTATGCCACCCATCCGTCATGTTGCTGGGGACCGGCTTGGCTTGTCTTGCCACCGTCCCCTTTCTTTACCCCAATTGCACCCCTCTAAACACAGTAGGAGGGGCCTGCTACCACGACTACGTTCCTACACTGGCACCTAGAACTGAGTCCTTCTGGGTAACTCTCGCTGCTAGTGTACTCCCTTGCTGGGCACCTGGGCTGGTACCTCTGACCTCTTCCTTCAGATCAGAGTTGATGTGGATGTTTCCCCCTGACCTATCACACTGGTCAAAGCTGCAGATAGCTGGCAGAGCGTTGGTACTGGATGCTGGGTTCCAACCTGAGAACATCCGGATAATGGATTAGATGTAATATGGTCTCTAAACTTGGATTTAAATGCAATGTAAACTTAACAAAATTTACATCAATTTGTGATGTCCTAAATTACTTGCATCCTGTGTCTTAGACAGATAAGAATCCTAACAGCAAGTCTAATGACCCCTCCTATGCATTCAGGCTTAAGGATGGTGGGAGCAGCATGGTGGTTTAGTGGTTAGCACTTCTGCCGCACAGCTCTGGGGTCATGAGTTCAATTCCCGACTATGGCCTTATCTGTGTGGAGTTTATAGGTTCTCCCCGTGTTTGCATGAGTTTCCTCTGGAAAGCCAACCTTAGGCTGATTTGGTCTGTGTGTATGTTGGGAATTTAGACTGTAAGCTCCAATGGGGCAGTGACTGATGTGAGTTCTCTGTACAGCGCTGCGGAATTAGTGACGTTATATAAATGAGGATGATCATCATCCTCATTTCTGTTAGTCACTCACAAATGAAAGACCTAATTAGTATGGAGAACTTCCTTTAGAAAAGATACAAAAACATTTTTTTACCAACATGTTATATCACTACATTTCTAATACGAAAATACAACACAATATACAAAATCAGTACATTTACAATGATACACAGTAGCGCACTGCGCTAGTAATTAAAATAAATTTATACAATAAGTTATCTATAAGTGATCCTGCCGCAGCTTACATTAGACAAGGTTCATTAATGTCAAGAAATGTTATCACAAAATACCTGGTATTAGATCATTTCTTTCACTGTCTATATCCCGGGTACAAACAATATTCACTTTAAACTCACTTTATAATATCGTCAGGAATTTGCAGCACCAGCTATAAGCAGCTTTAGTAAGTGCTTCTTTGTCACCTCAATGTTACAGAAAATGCATTAATAATGATTTAAAAACAATTTTATTGTCAATCTTGTTATCAATAATCATCATCATCATTTATTTATATGGCAAATTCCATAACACCTTTACAATAGGGAACAAAACACAGTAATAAAACAATACTGGGTAAAACAGACAGAAAGGTAAAAGGGCCCTGCTCACAAGCTTACAATCTATGGGACAATGGGAGTCTGATACCTGAGGGTAAGTGCTACATATTACATAATGGTCCAGCCACAACGCAAAGATAAAAGTCCTTAGTGGCTATATGATCCAGTCACACAGACCCCCTGATGTTGTTCAGGGGGTCAGAGGGTTGTTGTCCTGTGCTAGCTGTGTAGAGGGTGGTAATAGGGTAACCTAGTGAGGTTAAAGTGGTGGTTGAGGAATATTATAAGCTTGACTGAAGAGGTGGGCTTTCAGAGAACGCTTGAAGGTTTGAAGACTAGAGCAAAGTCTTACTGTGCGAGGGAGGGAATTCCACAAAGTGGGTGCAGCCCGAAAAATGTCCTGTAACCAGGAATGGGAGGATGTGATGAGAGTGGAGGAGAAACGCAGATCTTGTGCAGAACAAAGGTGTCGAGTTGGGAGATATCTTGAGACAAGTGAGGAGATGTACGTTGCTGAAATTCTGTTCATGGCCTTGTATATTAATAGAAGAATTTTAAATTGGATTTGGTAAAATACAGGCAACCAATGTAGACACTGACAGAGTGGCTCAGCAGACGTAAAACGATTTGCGAGAAAAATCAATCTAGCTGCTGTGTGCAAAACAGATCATAGGGGTGAGAGTCTGATTCAGGGAAGACCAGTAAGGAGGGAATTGCAATAGTCAATGCGGGAGATGATGAGTGCATGAATTAAGGTTTTTGCAGTGTCTTGTGTCAGATATGTGCGTATTCTGGAAATGTTCTTTAGATGTATGTAGCAGGATTTAGATCTAGAGACTATGAGTGGAACAAAGGATAGTTTTAAGTCAAGGATTACACCTAGGCAGCGAGCTTGCGGGGTGGGATTTATGGTCGTTATCAACAGAAATAGAAATCTCAGGTAGGTAACTTCTGTTGGTGGGTGGGATTATTAATTCTGTTTTTGAGAAATTGAGTTTGAGTTGGCGACAGGACATCCAAGATGAAATGGCAGAAAGACAGTCAGTAACGCAAAACAACACAGATGTTGAAAGTTCAGGAGAGGATAGATAGATTTGTGTATCATCCGCATAGAGATGATACTGAAATCCAAAGGAACTTATTAGTTTTCCAAGAGAAGTGGTGTAGATAGAGAACAGCAGAGGACCTAGGACTGAGCCTTGTGGTCTCCAACTGATAAAGGAAACGGAGCAGAGGAGGATCCAGAGAAATTAACAGTGAAAGAGCGATTAGATAGGTAGGCTGAGAACCAGGATAGGACATAGTCCTGAAAACCTAGGGATTGTAGCGTCTGTATGGGAAGAGAGTGGTCAACTGTGTCAACTGCAGCCGAGAGATCCCGGAAAATCAGAAGAGAGTAATGGCCTTTAGTTGTTGTGATCACATCATTGACAACCTTGGTCGGGGTAGTCTCTGTGGAGTGTTGACAGCGAAAGCAGAATTTAGTTTTTTCAGAATAGGAGTAATCACTACGTGCTTAAATAGTGATGGAAAGATACCAGTAGACAGAGAGATTACAGATTTTAGTTAGAGGTGGAATGAGCACAGGAGACAGGGACCTACCAATTTGTGAGCGTATGGGATCAAGGAGACAGGAGGTAGAGTAGGAAGATAAAAATAGAGTAGAAACTTCATCTTCATTTGTGAGATCAAATGAAGAGAAGGTGTCTGAGGTTCTGGGAAGGAATTGAGCTGGTTGTTAGTCGAGGAAGAAGATACCATTTCAAGTCGGATCAGGAAACTGAAATGAAAAATGAATGGGTGGAGTTTCCTCTTAAAAGTTCCAAAAACTTGTCAGCAACTAATACATTCAAAAGAACACTTTCTGTTGTATTTATATTCTTTTTTTTCCCATTTTTGTACCATGTTTGCTTACATTTCACCATATTTCCTGTGTTTAGCCTGGAATTAGAGGCTTTAATTACTTTTGACAGCACATAAATTACACCATGACACTTAGGCTAATTATAGAAACATCAAGAGTCTGATTTCACATTGAGCAATTTTATACTTACTCATATAAACACATAATTGCCCAAAATTCAATATTATACACACTGCAAATATACAACGAACAGCCACAAAAATAAAACCACCTGCCTAATATTATGTAGATCCTCCTCGTGTCGCCAAAACAGCTCTGACCCGTTGAGGCATCGACTCCACAAGTCCTCTGAGGGTGTCCTGTGGTATCCGGCACCAAGACGTTAGCAGCAGACCCTTTAAGTCCTGTAAGTTGCGAGGTGAGGCCTCCATGGCTCGGATTTGTTTTCCCAGCACATCCCACAGATGATCGATCAGATTGAGATCTGGGAAATTTAGAGGCCAAGTCAACACCTTGAACTCTCTGTCATGGAGCAGGGTGCATTATCCTGCTGAAAGAGGCCACTGCCATCAGGGAATACCACTGCCATGAAGGGGTGTACTCGGACTGTAACAATGGTTAGTTAGGTGCTACGTGTCAAAGTAACATCCATTTGAATGCCAGGACCCAGAGTTTCCCAGCAGAACATTGCCCACAGCATCACACTGCCTTCTTCCAATAGTGCATCTTGGTGCCATCTGTACCCCAGGTAAATGAGGATCACACACCCAACTATCCAATCGATATAAGAGAAAATGTGATTCATCAGACCAGGCCACCTTCTTCTATTGCGCCTGCCGCTCACGTGCCCAGAGAGTATAGGACAGAGAGTGTAGAACAGAGATCGTATCACTTTCAAGGTTATTTGCTAACATGGAACAAATCTGCATTAAAACCAGAATAACCAATCAGTGATATGTATATATCTGTCTAGTGCAAACTGGGCTCATTAACTGCTATAGTTTTATGGCAAATTTGTACCTTTGGGCAATATTAGTAAATAACCTTGTTTGACAATAAGTGGACGGATACCACTCCAGAGGACACGTTTCTCCAACAGTACTCGAGGGCTCTCACCAACATGCTGGCCAGGCCCTCACGGGTGCAGGCAGTAATTAACCTGTGCCCCAGGGTTGGGATATTTATAAATGTTCAATATAGTCACGTTATCACTTATGTCACAAACAGACACTGCTGGGATAGCCGGTGCCACAACTGTTCTTACTCTGGTCACAATCACATACCGAAATATTGCTGTAGCCTGTTTCTTTGTGTTTGACAGATGATGCTGGTCATCTGCATTGTTCTTCCATTCCATGTATCCGTATTCTGCTTTTGTTCTTCCATTCCATGTATCCTTTATTCTGCTCTTGTTCTTCCATTCTGTCTCTTATTCTTCTGTGTCCCTTATTCTGCTCTTGTTTTTCCATTCCATGTAATCCTTATTCGGCTCTTGTTCTTCCATTCTGTCTCTTATTCTGCTCTTGTTCTTCCATTCTGTCTCTTATTCTTCTGTTTCCCTTATTCTGCTCTTGTTCTTCCATTCTGTGCACAGCAGCTCCATTTCGGTTATGCTGAATTGCACAGCAGCCACGGCGCTGTCAAAGTGTCCGCGGCAGTGCTGTATTGTAGTACAATACAGCACCGCTGCGGACACTTATTTGACAGCGATGCAGCTGCTGTACAGTACAGTGCTGCTGTGTAGGGGCAATGTTTGTCACCCGTTCCTTCGCAGAGGGGTTTCTGGTCCCCCCCTGCGTGCGCCCCTGCTTATTCTGCTCTTCTTTCATTCTGTCTCTTTTTCGTCTGTGTCCCTTATTCTGCTCTTGTTCTTCAATTCTGTCTCTTATCCTGCTTGTGTACTTCCATTGTATCTCTTATTCTGCTCTTGTTCTTCCATTCTGTCTAATATTCTGCTCTTGTTCTTCCATTCTGTCTCATATTCTGCTCTTGTTCTTTTTTCTGTCTCATATTCTGCTCGTTCTTAAATTTTGTCTTTTTCTGCTCTTGTACTTCCATTCTGTCTTATTCTTCTATTCTGTCTCATATTCTTATTTCTCTTATTCTGCTCTTGTTCTTCCATTCTGTGTCTCATATTCTGCTCTTGTTCAATTCTGTCCCTTATTTTGCTCGTTCTTCCATTCTGTCTCTTATTCTGCTCTTGTTCTTCCATTCTGTCTCATATTCTTATTTCCCTTATTCTGCTCTTGTTCTTCAATTCTGTCTCTTATTCTGCTCTTGTTCTTCCATTCTATCTCTTATTCTTCTGTGTCCCTTATTCTGCTCTTGTTCTTCAGTTCCGTCTTTTATTCTGCTCGTGTACTTCCATTCTGTGTCCCGTATTCTGCTTGTTCTTCTATTCTGTCTTATTCTTCTGTTTCCCTTATTCTGCTCTTGGTTCTTCCATTCTGTGTCTCATATTCTGCTCTTGTTCTTAAATTCTGTCCCTTATTCTGCTCGTTCTTCCATTCTGTCTCTTATTCTGCTCTTGTTCTTCCATTCTGTCTCATATTCTTATTTCCCTTATTCTGCTCGTTCTTCCATTCTGTCTCATATTCTGCTCTTGTTCTTCAATTCTGTCTCTTATTCTGCTCGTGTACTTCCATTCTATCTCTTATTCTTCTGTGTCCCTTATTCTGTTCTTGTTCTTCAATTCTGTCTTTTATTCTGCTCGTGTACTTCCATTCTGTGTCCCGTATTCTGCTTGTTCTTCTATTCTGTCTCTTATTCTTCTGTTTCCCTTATTCTGCTCTTGTTCTTCCATTCTGTGTCTCTTATTCTTCAATTCTGTCCCTTATTCTGCTCGTTCTTCCATTCTGTCTCTTATTCTGCTCTTGTTCTTCCATTCTGTCTCTTATTCTGCTCTTGTTCTTCCATTCTGTCTCATATTCTTCTCTTGTTCTTGCATTCTGTCTCATATTCTTATTTCCCTTATTCTGCTCTTCTTCTTCAATTCTGTCTCTTATTCTGCTCTTGTACTTCCATTCTATCTCTTATTCTGTTCTTGTTCTTCAATTCTGTCTTTTATTCTGCTCGTGTACTTCCATTCTGTGTCTCTTATTCTGCTCGTTCTTCCATTCCATGTGTCCTGTATTCTGCTTGTTCTTCTATTCTGTCTCTTATTCTTGTTTCCCTTATTCTGCTCTTGTTCTTCCATTCTGTGTCTCTTATTCTGCTCTTGTTCTTCCATTCTGTGTCTCTTATTCTGCTCTTGTTCTTCAATCCTGTCTCTTATTCTGCTCGTGTACTTTCATTCGGTCTCTTATTCTGCTCATGTTCTTCTATTCTGTGTTCTTTATTCTGCTCTTGTTCTTTCATTCTGCGTCCCTTATTTTGCTCCTGTTCTTCAGTGAATGTTCCAGGACATATAACCCTCTGGGAGACGGTTTGTAGTTATATGATGCCTGCCAAGTGGTGAGAGGGAAGTGACATAAGAAGAGTAAAACTTTTCCTCTCTGAATCTGTATTTTATCTCTGCATTTCCAGTAGACATCTATTATCTGCGCTCTCAGTGCTGTGATTGTACAGTTCTGCTTTGCATCAATATGACATTTCATTTCTCTTCTGTTGCTGGATCTCACCCAAATGATTTTTGTTACAGAACTAAACGATTTAATTATGAGGCAGCGGCGATGGCAAAGCACTAAGAAAGGTTCACATAACACAATACCATAGGTGGGTTGCGATATAATTTAATGGAACAATATTTCAGTCTCATAAGCCGGCGGGTGAATCTGCACTTGGAACTCTGCAATTATTAAACATTTCACAGTGAGATACGTTACATTCTGCAGGATACGTAGCTGGATGTTGTAAAGCTTCAGGTGCTATAGTTTTATACAAAGTCCCTGAATTATATGATGCACATTTTCTGAAGCAACAGAACTTATATAACATTTATTTTATAAATAAATAATATTTGCATGTTCCTGAGATTTGGAAAAACTTGTATTTTTATTGGGTATATTTGTCAAGATTCTTTCATAAATTCTAGTAAACAAACAATGTTATTCTTCTTCCCCAGAACATTCTGATTTCAAACTAGTAAATATTTGTAATGATGAATTCATAAAACCACATTTCCACAAGAGAAGTAGAAGAATGAGGAGGGACATACATAATACACTACGTAATTACTGGATTGTTAGTGGGGTCTATAAGAGGTAACCCCAATATATACTGAGCAGCCTGACCTAATCACATAGAGAAAATAATTATTTGCACAGGAATTTATTATTTAAAATATAATTTACCAGCTATTTATATACAGGATGTTTACTATAAATACTGAGAATAATCACATGTGAAAGAGTTTTGAAACAAAACAACCTATGTATCTAATCCTTTGTTTATGAGGTTTGCTGGAGTGTAAGTAATAGAGAGTGAACCAACTGACTGAAAACTATTCATGGTAAAAGATGTGTATAACTGAGCAAAATACTCCGTCTGGAGAAAATGAACTGTGTACAGAAAATGGGTCTGATTCCAGTCCGGATGTATGACCGTTTGCTCAGTGTGTCTGTGTGATTTCACACTCGCGCCACCAGAAACCAAACATATGCAAATAAACACAATTACTCACCTACATCTGACACTTATGGCCCTTTACAACTTGAGAGGTGGAACGTGGGTGGGGTGGGCAGACTGGCATTGCCCGTGTACAGTAAGGGCGCAGGCAGATGCGGATAATACAAACCCTGTGATTAGCAGAAGTACGGATGTGTTTCTATTACACCTGCTACAGGGCGGGTGTAAATGGTGGATAATAGCGATGACCGACACAGTAAAGTCTTTATTACGTTTCACACGTTTCTCAGGAGTGATCACAGTACATAGTGAAGATTTATTTTCAATACGCATTGTATGCATTGACGTTATTTATTTCGTTATTTTAAAATAGATTCAATAAAAAAATCTTAAATATATAGATTAAAAAAATATAGTTACATTTGTTATTTTTTAGTTATGTTATTATATTGTTAGCAGTTGTTATTTTAGATTATGATCATATGAAAGTTATGTGCGTTCTGATTTCTGAATACGCATGTAGTAAACATGGCGCAAATGCTACGAAAAAAATGCTTCAGCCTGTATGTGTATCAGCGGTTACTGAAAATACTGTATATATGCAGCGTATTTACACCAATATTCAAATCGTAATGTAATTTATAAGAAATGTTTGTATTTAAATATGGGCAGAACTACGCAAAACTTGCATTAACTTTTTAAACACGGAAATTACGCCCAATTTGCGTTCCATCTAGAATCAGTCCCATTCCTTACCCGACAGCTTCCTAAAGAGGAAACCACTGGAGAAATGTGTTCTCCATTGTAGTAACGCTGTACAAATTCCCCGTTTTCTATTTCATTAAACTGCTAAATCTAAAGGGATCACCGTATGTTTCCTGAAGTAGACGATAGGGACTCTTACATAAAAACCACGAGATGAACGGAACTGCTCATTGGAGTCCTGCTGCAATGATATTAACGCAGTGTTGCAGCTCAGCGTTACTTATTTGCGTACTGTTACAATGTTGTAGTAGATTGAGGTGATAACTGATTTTTATGCCGCTGCCATAAGCATATTAATAAATAGGGACGTTAAGAAAAAACTACTCACCAAACTGCAAAACAAAACAAATGAACATGTTGTTATTCTAGTTTAAGTCTAGACCCCAGTGGGCTTACTTGTAAACGAAGCGTGGATTAAGGTACAAATAAGGATTGTATCTGTCAGTATTTCTACAAACCTTTATAGTCTTACATTCATATATTTATCCTTTTTAATAATGTTCATTAAAATATATAGAGAACACAATGATTTTTATTTCTAATTTGGACAAATTCCATTTGCTAAATTTAGTATTGTTATTTGCATTAGTTCCCTGTGATTACCGCTTCACCCCTTCCAAATTCTGAAAGGGGCGTGTTTAATTTGTGTCTGCACGCTGTTTCTTGTAACCCACAATGAACCCTCTATCAAAGTACACGGGGTCACAAATGTCAGATACCTGCAGCACAAAATACTGCCGCAAGCTGTGTGCGTGCGGAGAGCAACGAGTTTAACAAAAGACAAGTATTTCTGCAAATAACCTCCATGACGATTACATCCAGAGGAAACTGGCATTGTGACATCGACATTACTGTCACCATAAAGTCCAGGGGGTAAACTTCCCTTTACAAGGCATCGCCGCTTTAAATTTAAGCTGTCATCTCGCCGAACTCCCGCGAGTTGACAAAACCGGAGATTGATACATTTACCCCCAGGATTTGACGTCATTTTACCAATGCAAGCCTACAAATGGCAGCTCTATACATGCTGGAGTCAAACCCTTGTTCTGGGGGAATCCTGTCCTACTTTCATACTGAGGTCACTAATACCATAGAGAGAATCTACGGCATCCGTCTCTGATACAGTACATGGTACATGTGTTATGTACATGTCTAACCTCATAGTCACTGTATAACATAGACCTGTATGGATTATGCAGCTGTCAGAGAAGAATGTAACAGACACAGATATACCTGGCAGGAGCCAAATCAATTGCTGGTACCGAGGGCAGCCCCAGCAGTAGCCGCCTCTGACTGCGGGTTCACCACTGAAGCTCACAGTGGTTTGTGCCTTTATTGTATCATTTTGTGGGCAAATTCATTTTTGCTAATTTCATTTATACATAAGGAATATAATAGAGATGTTGCTTATTAAATATTTATATATATAACGCCCTTCTCTTGAGATGTGTCCAACTCGATGATGTGTCCAGGCCATGTACCTATGTAGTGTTAAGGCCGTGTACCTACATAACGTAAAGGCAGTGTAGATGTGGGGCCTACTGCCATCGCTCCTTCAGTCTCACTTCTACTGTGTAACCGATAGATGTCACCAATCTGCGTGACGCACAGAGCATGAAATCCGTCACAAACATCATATGTGATCAGGATTGGGGGAAATAGAGAGGACGAAATGTGTCAATGGTTTTATATAGGAACAACATCTGGTAACCCTCCCCCATTCACCTCTCTTGTCGTTTCACTGCCTGTTCTTCCTCTTTCACCCTCCTTGATGTCACTGATAGGAGTGCACCGTACGGTGAGGAGGACATCCATGGTATGTGTCTAGCCTATCAGTGACCTGGAGTCACCGCACGGTGAGGACATCCATGGCATGTGCCCAGCCTATCAGTGACCGGGAGTCACCGCACGGTGAGGAGGACATCCATGGCATGTGGCCAGCCTATCAGTGACCTGGAGTCACCGCACGGTGAGGACATGCATGGCATGTGCCCAGCCTATCGGTGACCTGAAGTCACTGCACGGTGAAGAGGACATCCATGGCATGTGCCTAGCCTATCAGTGACCTGGAGTCACCGCACAGTGAGGACATCCATGGCATGTGCCCAGCCTATCAGTGACCGGGAGTCACCGCACGGTGAGGAGAACATCCATGGCATATACCCAGCCTATCAGTGACCGGGAGTCACCGCACGGTGAAGAGGACATCCATGGCATATGCCCAGCCTATCAGTGCCTGGGAGTCACCACACGGTGAGGAGGACATCTATGGCATGTGCCCAGCCTATCAGTGACCTGGAGTCACCGCACGGTGAGGACATGCATGGCATGTGCCCAGCCTATCAGTGACCGGGAGTCACCGCACGGTGAGGACATGCATGGCATGCAGAGCCGTAACTTAGAATTCTAGTGCCCTGGGCGAGAAAGACAAATGCCGCCCCCCTAGCCCTCAATTTTAACCAAATTAACCTAAAATATTCCTAAATTGCGCCCCCCTTCAGCGCTGCGCCCTGGGCGGTCGCCCCTATGGCACAGCCCTAGCTACGGCCCTGATGGCATGTGCCCAGCCTATCGGTGACCTGAAGTCACTGCACGGTGAGGAGGACATGCATTGCATGTGCCCAGCCTATCGGTGACCTGGAGTCACCGCACGGTGAGGACATGCATGGCATGAGCCCAGCCTATCAGTGTCCGGGAGTCGCCGCACGGTGAGGACATCCATGGCATGTGCCCAGCCTATCGGTGACCGGGAGTCACCGCACGGTGAGGAGGACATGCATGGCATGTGCCCAGCCTATCAGTGTCCGGGAGTCGCCGCACGGTGAGGAGGACATGCATGGCATGTGCCCAGCCTATCAGTGTCCGGGAGTCGCCGCATTGCAGGACAAAAGTAGCAAATTATTCATTTCAAAAAAGTAAAATTCAAGTAGGAAAAACACTGGGGGTCCCCTTACACCTGAACCTGTCACACTTCCCGATGACCAGCAGAATCAGCCCAGTATATCATTTTCATCACAGCATCCCCAGTAATATGCTCACAGATATACCAGCATCAGTACCAACAATAGTGACTCCAGAAATTATACCAACAACAGGGACCCCAAATATTTTTGAAGCCCGTTTGTAGGTGCTCTGATTAGGGGACAGACGGATAGAGCGAGGGAGGTTGTTCCAGTGGAGGGGGGCAGCCCGGGAGAAATCTTGAATTCTGGCGTGGGATGAGGTGATCAGTGCGGAGGAGAGGCGACGGTCATTGGCCGAACGGAGGGAATGGGTGGGATTGTGAATGAAGAAGAGATTAGACATACAGTGCATCCGGAAAGTATTCACAGCGCTTCACTTTTTCCACATTTTGTTATGTTACAGTCTTTTTTCAAAATGGAATAAATTCCTTTTTTCCCCTCAAAATTCTACACACAATACCCCATAATGACAAAGTGAAAAAAGTTTTTGGGAGATTGTTGCAAATTTATTAAAAATAAAAAACTAAGAAATCACATGTACATAAGTATTCACAGCCTTTACCATAAAGCTCAAAATTGAGCTCAGGTGCATCCTGTTTCCACTGATCATCGTTGAGATGTTCCTACAACTTAATTGGAGTCAACCTGTGGTAAATTCTGTTGATTGGACATAATTTGGAAAGGCACACACCTGTCTATATACGGTCCCACACTTGGTTTGTGCTCTGACGTGCAATGTCAAGTATGAAGTCAAAGGAGTTGTCTGAAGACCTCCGAGACAGGATTGTCTCGAGGCAAAAATCTGGGGAAGGGTACAGAAAACTATCTGCTTCTTTGAAGGTCCCAATGAGCACAGTGGCCTCCATCATCCGTAAATGGAATAAGTTCTGAACCACCAGGACGCTTCCTAGAGCTGGCTGGCCGTCTAAACTGAGCGATCGGTGGAGAAAGGCCCTAGTAAGGGAGGTGACCAAGAACCTGATGGTCACTCTATCAGAGCTACAGGATTCCTCTATGGGGAGAGGAGAAGCTTCCAGGGCAGCCATCTCTACAGCAATTAACCAATCAGGCCTGTATGGTAGAGGTGCCAGACGGAAGCTACCCCTTAGTAAAAAGCACATGACAGGCCGACTGAAGGACACTCAGACCATGAGAAACAAAATTTTCTGGTCTGATGAGACAAAGATTGAACTCTTTGGCGTGAATGCAGGCGTCATGTTTGGAGGAAACCAGGCACCGCTCATCACCAGGCCAATACCATCCATACATTTAAGCATGGTGGTGGCAGCATCATGCTGTGGGGATGTTTTTCGGCGGCAGGAACTGGCAGACTAGTCAGGATACAGGGAAAGATGAATGCAGCAATGTACAGAGACATCCTTGATGAAAACCTGCTCCAGAGCGCTCTTGATCTCAGACTGGGGTGACGGTTCATCTTTCAGCAGGACAACATCCCTAAGCACACAGCCAAGATATCAATGGAGTGTCTTCAGGACAACTCTGTGAAAGTCCTTGAGTGGCCCAGCCAGAGACCAGACTTGAATCCGATTGAACATCTCTGGAGAGATCTGAAAATGGCTGTGCACCAACGCTTCCCATCCAACCTGATGGACCTTAAGAGGTGCTGCAAAGAGGAATGGGTGAAACTGCCCAAAGACAGGTGTGTCAAGCTTGTGGTATCATATTCAAAAAGATTTGAGGCTGTAATTGCTGCCAAAGGTGCATCAACAGAGTATTGAGCAAAGGCTGTGAATAATACTTATGTACATGTGATTTCTTAGTTTTTTATTTTTAATAAATTTGCAAAAATCTCAAAAAAACTTTTTTCACATTGTCATTATGGGGTATTGTGTGTAGAATTTTGAGGGAAAAAAGGAATTTATTCCATCTTGGAATAAGGCTGTAACATAACAAAATGTGGAAAAAGTGAAGCGCTGTGAATACTTTCCGGATGCACTGTGTATGGGGGCATTGGAGTGGGACAGGGTCTTGAAGTGAGGGTGAGGATTCATGGAGCGTATGATGTACAATACTGGGTGTATGATATACACTACAGAGGGCAGGTACATAGGGCAGGTAAAGGATGCTGCCCCTACTCCATCACCATACCCCATACTGTAATGTGGTCCAACGCTGCATTCTCCGCTGCCAGCTGTATGTCAGGTGAATGCAGGATATGTATTATTATTATTATTTCACAGTTCAGTTACTAATGTCTGCAGGTGTCAGGATGGTGCAGTCACAGGGGGCCACACAGAGATGGGGCCACATACCGTTATATACACGTCCTGGGTGCCACACACCGTTAGATACACGTCCCGGGGGCCACACACCGTTAGACACACGTCCCGGGGGCCACACACCGCTATATACACGTCCCGGGGGCCACACACCGCTATATACACGTCCTGGGGGCCACACACCGTTAGACACACGTCCTGGGGGCCACACACCGCTATATACACGTCCCGGGGGCCACACACCGTTAGACACACGTCCTGGGGGCCACACACCGTTAGACACACGTCCTGGGGGCCACACACCGTTAGACACACGTCCTGGGGTCACACACCGTTAGACACACGTCCTGGGGGCCACACACCGTTATATACACGTCCTGGGGGCCACACACCGTTATATACACGTCCTGGGGGCCACACACCGCTATATACACGTCCTGGGGGCCACACACCGTTAGACACACGCCCTGGGGGCCACACACCGTTATATACACGTCCTGGGGGCCACACACCGTTAGACACACGTCCTGGGGGCCACACACCGTTAGACACACGTCCTGGGGGCCACACACCGTTAGACACACGTCCTGGGGGCCACACACCGTTAGACACACGTCCTGGGGACCACACACCGTTATATACACGTCCTGGGGGCCACACACCGTTAGACACACGTCCTGGGGGCCACACACCGTTAGACACACGTCCTGGGGGCCACACACCGTTAGACACACGTACTGGGGGCCACACACCGTTAGACACACGTCCTGGGGGCCACACACCGTTAGACACACGTCCTGGGGGCCACACACCGTTAGACACACGTCCTGGGGGCCACACACCGTTAGACACACGTCCTGGGGGCCAGACACCGTTATATACACGTCCTGGGGGCCACACACCGTTAGACACACGTCCTGGGGGCCACACACCGTTAGACACACGTCCTGGGGGCCACACACCGCTATATACACGTCCTGGGGGCCACACACCGTTAGACACACGCCCTGGGGGCCACACACCGTTATATACACGTCCTGGGGGCCACACACCGTTAGACACACGTCCTGGGGGCCACACACCGTTATATACACGTCCTGGGGGCCACACACCGTTAGACACACGTCCTGGGGGCCACACACCGTTAGACACACGTCCTGGGGGCCACACACCGTTATATACACGTCCTGGGGGCCACACACCGTTAGACACACGTCCTGGGGGCCACACACCGTTATATACACGTCCTGGGGGCCACACACCGTTAGACACACGTCCTGGGGGCCACACACCGTTATATACACGCCCTGGGGGCCACACACCGTTATATACACGTCCTGGGTGCCACACACCGTTAGATACACGTCCCGGGGGCCACACACCGTTAGATACACGTCCCGGGGGCCACACACCGTTAGACACACGTCCTGGGGGCCACACACCGTTAGATACACGTCCTGGGGGCCACACACCGTTATATACACGTCCTGGGGGCCACACACCATTAGACACACGTCCTGGGGGCCACACACCGTTAGACACACACACTGGGGCCACACACCGTTAGACACACGTCCTGGGGGCCACACACCGTTATATACACGTCCTGGGGGCCACACACCGTTAGACACACGTCCTGGGGGCCACACACCGTTAGACACACGTCCCGGGGGCCACACACTGTTAGACACACGTCCTGGGGGCCACACCCCGTCGATACACGTCCTGGGGGCCACACACCATTAGACACACGTCCTGGGGGCCACACACCGTTAGACACACGCCCTGGGGGCCACACACCGTTATATACACGTCCTGGGGGCCACACACCGTTAGACACACGTCCTGGGGGCCACACACCGTTATATACACGTCCTGGGGGCCACACACCGTTAGACACACGTCCTGGGGGCCACACACCGTTATATACACGTCCTGGGGGCCACACACCGTTAGACACACGTCCTGGGGGCCACACACCGTTATATACACGCCCTGGGGGCCACACACCGTTATATACACGTCCTGGGTGCCACACACCGTTAGATACACGTCCCGGGGGCCACACACCGTTAGATACACGTCCCGGGGGCCACACACCGTTAGATACACGTCCCGGGGGCCACACACCGTTAGACACACGTCCTGGGGGCCACACACCGTTAGATACACGTCCTGGGGGCCACACACCGTTATATACACGTCCTGGGGGCCACACACCATTAGACACACGTCCTGGGGGCCACACACCGTTAGACACACACACTGGGGCCACACACCGTTAGACACACGTCCTGGGGGCCACACACCGTTATATACACGTCCTGGGGGCCACACACCGTTAGACACACGTCCTGGGGGCCACACACCGTTAGACACACGTCCTGGGGGCCACACACCGTTATATACACGTCCTGGGGGCCACACACCGTTAGATACACACACTGGGGGCCACACACCGTTAGATACACACACTGGGGGCCACACACCGTTAGATACACACACTGGGGGCCACACACCGTTAGACACACGTCCTGGGGGCCACACACCGTTAGACACACGTCCTGGGGGCCACACACCGTTATATACACGTCCTGGGGGCCACACACCGTTAGATACACACACTGGGGGCCACACACCGTTAGATACACACACTGGGGGCCACACACCGTTAGATACACACACTGGGGGCCACACACCGTTAGACACACGTCCTGGGGGCCACACACCGTTAGATACACGTCCCGGGGGCCACACTCCCCGTCCTCCTCCTCCTCCGGCAGCGGACACGTGACTGTGTTGGCGGGAGGCGCGCGTGCTGTGCGCGGGCACGGGGGGCGGGCACACGCCCGGTCGGGAGCGCGCCGCTGGTGATGGCGGAGGACGCGGTCAGGGAGTGAGAGTCGCTCTCCGGTACCCGCAGCCCCGGACACACAGCTCGGGATGGGGAACGAGGCCAGTCTGGAGGCCGGGGAGGGAGGAGGGGGAGCCGGACAGCCGCCCTCCAGTCCTTCAGCACCAGCCCGTGGACAGCTCCCCGGGCCCAGCAGCGCTGCAGCATCACCCGCCCGGCACAGCGACGTCAGGTGAGGGCCAATGTCACTGGGGCCCCTGCATATAGAGGCACAGGGGCCACAGGTATGTCACTGCATATAGAGGCACAGGGGCCACAGGCATGTCACTGCATAGAGAGAGGGGCCCCTGGTATGTCACTGCATAGAGAGAGGGGCCCCAGGTATGTCACTGCATAGAGAGAGGGGCCACAGGCATGTCACTGCATAGAGAGAGGGGCCCCAGGCATGTCACTGCATAGAGAGAGGGGCCACAGGTATGTCACTGCATAGAGAGAGGGGCCCCAGGTATGTCACTGCATAGAGAGAGGGGCCACAGGCATGTCACTGCATAGAGAGAGGGGCCCCAGGTATGTCACTGCATAGAGAGAGGGGCCACAGGCATGTCACTGCATATAGAGGCACAGGGGCCACAGGTATGTCACTGCATAGAGAGAGGGGCCCCAGGTATGTCACTGCATAGAGAGAGGGGCCCCAGGCATGTCACTGCATAGAGGGACAGGGGCCACAGGTATGTCACTGCATAGAAAGACACAGGGGCCCCAGGCATGTCACTGCATAGAGAGAGGGGCCCCAGGCATGTCACTGCATAGAGGGACAGGGACCACAGGTATGTCACTGTATAGAAAGACACAGGGGCCACAGGTATGTCACTGCATAGAGGGCCACATGTATGTCACTGCATAGAGAGAGGGGCCCCAGGTATGTCACTGCATAGAGAGAGGGGCCCCAGGTATGTCACTGCATAGAGGGACAGGGCCCCCAGGCATGTCACTGCATAGAGGGCCACAGGTATGTCACTGCATAGAGAGAGGGGCCCCAGGTATGTCACTGCATAGAGAGAGGGGCCCCAGGTATGTCACTGCATAGAGGGACAGGGCCCCCAGGCATGTCACTGCATAGAGGGCCACAGGTATGTCACTGCATAGAGAGAGGGGCCCCAGGTATGTCACTGCATAGAGACACAGGCGCTGTCAGTGGCCCCTGTATAGAGAGACACAGGAGCTGTCAGTGGCCCCTGCATATAGAGACACAGGGGCCACAGCCATGTCACTGGCCTCTGCAGAGAGAGACACAGGGGCTGTCACTGCCCTCCCCCCAATATATAGAGACATAGTGACTCCCTTTATTTAAAGACATATGGGCCCCAGGAGCTGTCACTGCTCCCCTTCATATAGTGATCTATAGGGGCCCCAGGAGCTGTCACAGTGCTGTAGAATATGTGACCCCTCTGCTATACGGTACATTGCTATATACCCCATCTACCTGTGTCCTGTATATGTCTTATTTGCAGTAGAACCTATCTGTAGCCCTATATTAATATTGTCTCTCTGTCTGCACAATACAGGGAGGTCCACTCCTTATTATCTGCTGTGTGACCTCCATCTGACCACACTCAGCCCAGTATATTAGATGCTAATGTGTCATCTACAATACTGCAGAATATGTATGATGATGATAGTAGAGGTCTACCAATAATTTCAGGTTATTGTCATACATTACCGTACATCTGTGTGTTATTTGTCTGTAGGACATTACGTTTTTAGTCTTCTGCTACATACAACTCTTCCTTTTTATTGCGTCAGCTGAACTAATGGACTGTAGCTTGTATTATATTTTGATTGCCATTAGCACTTTATAATTATTGCATGGTGAATTCTCAGAATCGTTACACACAGTAATTGTTATTATTCTGAGCTTGTTATTATTGGTATACAATGTAACATTATTACCCAATCCATCTAGTTGTATGATACATGTACTGGGATTTAAAACCAATTTTATGTAAATGCTCTTAGTCCAATCATTACATGTAAAACACAGTGTTTTGTTTCTGTATTTGTGCACCAGAAATGCAATGTTCCATTACATGGATTGTCGAAAATTAACTCCGCCAATTCCCATTGGAACAGCAAAGCACACATGGGGTTCCCTTCACATTTTCTCACTGATGTGCTATATCTCTGTTTACTGTGTAATCTGTGTTTCTGTTCAGTAGTCTCAGAAATGTAGAACATATTGCTAGCGAGGTATTTCTGAATCAGAATAGATTTGAGAATAAAAGAATTTGCTGCAAAAACACATTATTCCTGCAGAGAAAGGGCGAGAAGAATGGATTGGAGGACTTTTAGTGCAGTCTATTTTAGTACTCTTGGTATTTCATTTTATTGGTTTTAAATGGTGCTGATCTTTGAAGCATGGAATTAGCTTTGGGCCACTATTGAAAGGCTCTCCACGTTGTTTGTATACCTGGTATGGCGATTCCTGATATTCCAGTGGGTGAGAGGATGGGGAGACGGAGAATGCACAGGATGGGGAATGGATGGAGAATGCAGACGTGGCTACAGGAGGGATAGTGTGGAATCATAATGTGGAGAATTGAGAGGACGAGCAGGAATAGACTGGGGGGGGGGGGCAAGGTGAGCAGTGGGGAGTTATTATTTTATGAATGAACATCTTACTGTCCTCACTGAAATCAGTAGAGATGTATTATTTATGTATCATCATTATTGTTGTAGCTGTGTTCACGTCCAGTTCATGTTAGGACACAAGATAATGAACTGGACAAGCGGTAGAGGATTCTTGTGTGCGGGGAGTTTAATCACATAAAGATCTCACTCTGACATGTGACAGCAAGTTCAAGGAGCAGGAGACATGAATGTAATAAGGTGTTGTTTTCGGATGATCTGCACCACATCCGGCATCCCCTCTTAATAGGATCAGCTCACTGTGTAGTGGAAACATCCGTGAGAGATCTTTGAAATACTTTTCTTAATACTTAAACTCCCGCTGGGATTTTCTCCCAGTAGATCTGTATTTTGCGGTTGATTGTGTGATTTTGTTGTTACGCATCCTGCAGACCAGTATATTTCTGTGTCCTGCCACCAGATCTCGGTGCCGCTGTTATGAAGCACAGGCTCAGGTCTGTGTAATCAGAAATGTTGAGCATTTGCAGCACCTCTGGGAGGAATATTGTCATGTATGCAGTGTAGCCTGAAGTAGGTGGAACGCCAGGGTTCTAATGCAGAATCTATAACTCACCCATTGTGAACACAACATACACAAGCAATAAATGAAAGGATGAGAGTAGTGAGGGAAGGACCTTATTATACAGATCATGCATAGAGCACCAGGAAGATATTTTGTGGACATTGACTACTGTCAAAGCTGAGCAGATATTCAGCTAACACTAAAACATTTGTGTACAACTGCACGTTCCTCACCATTTCATTTTGTGTGCCCTGAATGGAAGGTGAAAAGATCAGGCCTTCAGGTTATAGGGCTTTCCGGCATTAAATAGCCTATGTTATTTAGCTTTGTGCATGGTAACTGAAATATGTTTTGATCCTTGGAAATTCCTGCTAAATCAGTTTAAGCAGCAGTTCCACAGTACACAATAGTGAGGTGAGTGAGTGAAGGGAGAGAACGCATGCTGCATCACCGTAATCATTTCTTAAATCAATTTTCAGCTATTTATAAGTGTGAAAGCAGCAGAAACGTAGACTGGGATTAACCCCTTTACTGCTGAAACTGTAAATAGAGCATGTTACCATCAGACCTGTGTCTATGATCAGGGCCACCTAGAGGGACTCTTGGGCATCTGTACAGCAGCTTCTTGGAGCCCCTCCATAGTTGCCTATGATAGAGATATGTGCACCACCAGTAGGGGTGTGACCACACTATATTGGGGGCAGGGCTATGCCTCTTTGGGGGCGTGCTTAGCACCTCCTACAAAAAAACCTTGCATTGCCACTTGCACCATTGGCAGAAGCGGGCAGCGGACATACTTCCCGGCAGTTGGTACAAATTAATAATTACAATTTACATTGTCCTATATATATGAGGTTTATATATACTGTATATTAATGTTCTAGTTGTATTATGTTCAGTTTTCCTGTAACATGGAAGTGTGCAGACTTCTATGTAACCCCATTACCTTTGTGCTTACTCCCATCCTACAATATCGGCCCTGTCCCTACATACAAAGTCTATAACACACTCTGATGATGTCGGTGCTCCAGGACTGGAGGAGAGAGACACAGGGATAAATTTATCAAGCTGCAGGTTTGGAAAAGTGGAGATGTTGCCTGTAGCAACCAATCAGATTCTAGTTATCATTTATTTAGAACATTCTACAACAAAATGACAACTAGAAATAAATCTATTAAGGAGCGATTTTTGCAAATCAACGATCTTCGACAAGTTTTGACGGCTAAATTTAAAATGACAATGTTGCCAAAATTCTATCTGTCAACAGTTTATTCTCAGAAATCCCACCATATTAGTAATAGGTGACAGCCTCCTGCACCGTTGCTGGACCGTGATTTAAAATAGCTATCAAGGATTTTGAGTGACAGGCACACATCTATGCGAGTCATATTATTAGTATAGATATGTTCTACTTGCCTTACAAATAAATGTACGTCCCGGTGGAGATTTCTAAAGGGGAAGTGCGGGACACGTATGGTCAGCACGATGGTTTAGTGGTTAGCTCTTCTGCCTCACAACACTGGGGTCCTGAGTTCGATTCCCAACCATGGCCTTATCTGTGTGGAGTTTGTATGTTCTCCCCATGTTCGCGTGGGTTTCCTCCAGGTGCTCCGGTTTCCTCCCACACTCCACAAACATGCTAGTATATGAATTGGCTGCTATTAAATTGACTTTAGTCTCTCGATCTGTGTGTGTGTATTAGGGAATTTAGACTAAGCTCCAATGTGGAAGGGACTGATGTTAGTGAGTTCTCTGTACAGTATTGCGGAATTAGTGGCGCTATATAAATATCTGATGTTGATGATTAGGACGCAGTGATGTAATTGTGTGACAGCATCTTTGCGCAGTGGGGCCATAATGACGTGAATCGTGCCGTCAAGGCTTTACCCTTTTTACAGTTAAATGCAACTTGGAATCTGAATATGTTGATCCATGATTTGAAGTCCAGACACAATGGTGGCCCTTCAGGTTTTTAGGAATCTAATTCTGTGAGAGCTGAATGCAGCATTACAGACAAGATATTGCTGGTCAATTGGACTTATAGCTGGAAGGCCTAAGATCTAATTTGTCCTTGGGGACAATGTCCAGTGGATGCTCGCAGAGGATTATGACCTCCGTATTGTCCAGTTATCACCCTCCAGTAAGATGTTCTACCTTAAGGCACTATAAGAAGTCATTGTATCTGCCATGTGAACGGCAGGTAGAGATGGCTGCATGTTAGATCTGTTGTCTGCCCAACCTCCCACATAATCATCCGCTCACTAATATAAAATGGTTCGTTTGTGAGGCTGTGGAAGGTTACATGGAGGTGCAGTCATCACACCAAGGAGATGGTGGCTTTGTAGAGCTACTAGATACCACCTGAGTTCAGCTGCTGGACCTACAGAGTTCACCCGTCAGAGCTGGTGCCATCTCCGTTCCTCGTTGGTAATCGTTGATGGCAGCAGCTGTGAACATGGGGAACAGTTGTCCTGTCTCTGTGACCAGTAGTGATCACGCACATTATCACAGGAGTATTACTGCAGACCAAGAGCGAAATCTTCCCCAGACCAGAAGCGGAAGGAGGCTCAGGAGAGATAAATGATGAAGGACAGTCATGATTGTCAACAGCAGCTGTCTTGACATTTCTACAGCGACTGGTCCATCTGTGATGTCTCCACTTTCCAGTCTCTCCTCATCCCATCAGTACCAAACCGCTGCACAGAAGCACCAGTCTCCAACGCTGCTTTATTACTGGCAGCTGGTAATATTGCTTACAGTAGTCACACACTTTCCCCAACACCTGCAGCTACAACTGTTATACCTCTACATTGTGTGTCATGTGTTGGTCTCTTATTAGATTGTAAGCTCATCTGGACAGTGTTTACCTTGTGTTTCCCTTCATTGTATGTTATTTGTTTGTATAATGATTCCCGCAGTGTGCAGACCTATGTAATATACTAGTCCTTACATATAAAGTGTAGTAATAATAATAACTCTACTCATGACGGTTATGAGGACTGCTAGATTAATTTTACAATGGCTGCATACATGGATGGCCAAATTTGATAAAGCGCACAGAGTGATTGAATTTTTGGTAGATTTAAATCATTTATGACCATCCTTTGTGGTTGGCTGAGTCCTACACAAGTGGTAATTTCTGGGGAATTTGGAATAAATCTTTAGAAGCAGCTTGTTGCATCCATGATCTGTCTGGGATTTGTAAGACCTTTGATGAGTATCGTGATGTCTGTTGGTTTATTGGTGAATTACTGTCCTAATAGCGCCGGTGCTTTGTTTACCTCCCGTTCCTGCAGGGCGAAACGCGGTGGTAAATGTTAATGTCCGTAAGAGTACATAGGTAATAAACTGAGTACAGTGGGTTAGATTTCAGTAGTTACAGAAAGGAAAACTTGCTATGGCCTTAATCTCTGTGTTATTATTTTCATCTATGACTGGTTATGGTATATTTGCTTTCATTTCTAATGCTCTCTGGAAAGCTTGTGACAAGTCTTCATCCAGAGAAATATATTTAATTGTGAGTTAACTGTTACTATGAAGTAAATCTTTGGCAAATTGTTGTGTAATCAGTATAGTCAGATTCACAGATGTTGGTTCTGTTCATACTGTTATAACTTTCCTGTTTTCCACTAACAAACCCAATAATGCATCTTTTACCACCAGAACATGTATTATTGGTACAACCTCACATCTACTCTACTCCTACCAATACTACTCACACTGGTACACCATCACACCTACCCTACTCCTACCTATACTACTCACACTAGTATACCCTCACACCTGCCCTACTCCCACCTATACTACTCACACTGGTACACCCTCACACCTACCCTACTCCCACCTATACTACTCACACTGGTATACCCTCACACCTACCCTACTCCCACCTATACTACTCACACTGGTACACCCTCACACCTACCCTACTCCCACCTATACTACTCTTACTGGTATACCCTCACACCTACCCTACTCCTACCTATACTACTCACACTAGTATACCCTCACACCTGCCCTACTCCCACCTATACTACTCACACTGGTACACCCTCACACCTACCCTACTCCCATCTATACTACTCACACTGGTACACCCTCACACCTACCCTACTCCTACCTATACTACTCACACTGGTATACCCTAATACCTACCCTACTCCCACCTATACTACTCACACTGGTACGCCCTCACACCTACCCTACACCCACCTATACTACTCACACTGGTACACCCTCACACCTACCCTACTCCTACCTATACTACTCACACTGGTACACCCTCACACCTACCCTACTCCCACCTATACTACTCACACTGGTACACCCTAATACCTACCCTACTCCCACCTATACTACTCACACTGGTACGCCCTCACACCTACCCTACTCCCACCTATACTACTCACTAGTACGCCCTCACACCTACCCTACTCCCACCTATACTACTCACACTGGTACGCCCTCACACCTACCCTACTCCCACCTATACTACTCACACTAGTACACCCTCACACCTACCCTACTCCCACCTATACTACTCACACTGGTACGCCCTCACACCTACCCTACTCCTACCTATACTACTCACACTGATACACCCTCACACCTACCCTACTCCCACCTATACTACTCACACTGGTACACCCTCACACCTACCCTACTCCTACCTATACTACTCACACTGATACACCCTCACACCTACCCTACTCCCACCTATACTACTCACACTGGTATACCCTCACACCTACCCTACTCCCACCTATACTACTCACACTGATACACCCTCACACCTACCCTACTCCCACCTATACTACTCACACTGGTACATCCTCACACCTACCCTACTCCCACCTATACTACTCACACTGGTACACCCTCACACCTACCCTACTCCCACCTATACTACTCACACTGGTACACCCTCACACCTACCCTACTCCTACCTATACTACTCACACTGATACACCCTCACACCTACCCTACTCCTACCTATACTACTCACACTGATACACCCTCACACCTACCCTACTCCCACCTATACTACTCACACTGATACACCCTCACACCTACCCTACTCCCACCTATACTACTCACACTGGTACACCCTCACACCTACCCTACTCCCACCTATACTACTCACACTGGTACACCCTCACACCTACCCTACTCCCACCTATACTACTCACACTGGTACACCCTCACACCTACCCTACTCCTACCTATACTACTCACACTGATACACCCTCACACCTACCCTACTCCCACCTATACTACTCACACTGGTATACCCTCACACCTATACTACTCACACTGGTACATCCTCACACCTACCCTACTCCTACCTATACTACTCACACTGGTACACCCTCACACCTACCCTACTCCCACCTATACTACTCACACTGGTACACCCTCACACCTACCCTACTCCCACCTATACTACTCACACTGGTACACCCTCACACCTACCCTACTCCCACCTATACTACTCACACTAGTACACCCTCACACCTACCCTACTCCTACCTATACTACTCACACTAGTACACCCTTACACCTACCCTACTCCCACCTATACTACTCACACTGGTACACCCTCACACCTACCCTACTCCCACCTATACTACTCACACTGGTACACCCTCACACCTACCCTACTCCCACCTATACTACTCACACTAGTACACCCTCACACCTACCCTACTCCTACCTATACTACTCACACTGATACACCCTCACACCTACCCTACTCCTACCTATACTACTCACACTGGTACACCCTCACACCTACCCTACTCCCACCTATACTACTCACACTGATACACCCTCACACCTACCCTACTCCCACCTATACTACTCACACTGGTACATCCTCACACCTACCCTACTCCCACCTATACTACTCACACTGGTACATCCTCACACCTACCCTACTCCCACCTATACTACTCACACTGGTACACCCTCACACCTACCCTACTCCCACCTATACTACTCACACTAGTACACCCTCACACCTACCCTACTCCTACCTATACTACTCACACTAGTATACCCTCACACCTACCCTATTCCCACCTATACTACTCACACTGATACACCCTCACACCTACCCTACTCCCACCTATACTACTCACACTGATACACCCTCACACCTACCCTACTCCCACCTATACTACTCACACTGGTACACCCTCACACCTACCCTACTCCTACCTATACTACTCACACTAGTACACCCTCACACCTACCCTACTCTCACCTATACTACTCACACTGGTACACCCTCACACCTACCCTACTCCCACCTATACTACTCACACTGGTACACCCTCACACCTACCCTACTTCCACCTATACTACTCACACTGGTACACCCTCACACCTACCCTACTCCTACCTATACTACTCACACTGGTACGCCCTCACACCTACCCTACTCCTACCTATACTACTCACACTAGTACACCCTCACACCTACCCTACTCCCACCTATACTACTCACACTGGTACACCCTCACACCTACCCTACTCCTACCTATACTACTCACACTGGTACACCCTCACACCTACCCTACTCCCACCTATACTACTCACACTGGTACACCCTCACACCTACCCTACTCCCACCTATACTACTCACACTGGTACACCCTCACACCTACCCTACTCCCACCTATACTACTCACACTGGTACACCCTCACACCTACCCTACTCCCACCTATACTGCTCACACTGGTACACCCTCACACCTACCCTACTCCTACCTATACTGCTCACACTGGTACACCCTCACACCTACCCTACTCCCACCTATACTGCTCACACTGGTACACCCTCACACCTACCCTACTCCTACCTATACTACTCACACTGGTACACCCTCACACCTACCCTACTCCTACCTATACTACTCACACTGGTACACCCTCACACCTACCCTACTCCCACCTATACTACTCACACTGGTACGCCCTCACACCTACCCTACTCCTACCTATACTACTCACACTGGTACACCCTCACACCTACCCTACTCCCACCTATACTACTCACACTGGTACACCCTCACACCTACTCTACTCCCAGCTTTACTACAATCAGTGTAACAGAGAGACAGGGTGAGGGTTACACAGAGATAGAGTAAGGATTATGCAGGGTTAGGTTAAGGGTCACAGAATGATAGGGTGAGAGTCACGCAGTAACAGGGTGAGAGTGACACAGGGTTAGGACCAGTATATGATTATGATTGTTTGGGAGTTTTAGCCATACAAATAGACCTGATGATCACCTTGTCTATGGCATAAACCTGGTTTTATCATCAGTTTCAGCTGTTACTCCACCTAAATGCACAGAATGCTGCCCTAATACATACAAATGTGTACATGGAAACTGGTGTACTATAGGTGTATATATAGTATTTATAAACCAGTGTATTTTGGAGAAGACCATTATAATTAGAGATGGTCACTGACCCCCGTGTTTTGGTTTTGGATTCGGTTTTGGATCTGGATTACCGTCGTGTTTTGGTTTTGGTTTTGGTTTTGCAAAACCGCCATTGCGTGTTTTGGTTTTGGTTTTGGTTTTGTTTGGTTTTGTTTTGCTATTTTGTTGGAAAATCCATGTTTTTGTGCCTAAAATAACCCAATTTAGTGCTCCAACTGTTTTAGAGATAAGTAATCTAATTGTTGAGGTAATAAATCATCCAAAAAAACAGTTTAATTCTTTGTTGGTAGTCCTTCATTTATTCTACACACAAAACAGATTGTCTTCCTCTCCATCTATGCATATTGGCAATGCAGCCATCATCTTTGGATGTATATTACACCCTACACTTATACTTAAATATGTAAAGAAATGGAAAAAGACAGTTTACTTTCTGTCTCTATAGGCCCCCCTCCACTTGTATAAAATACTAATAAATTCAGCCGTTATAGACTGTACAATATAAATTGAAATGGACAAAGGCAGTTTGGTATCTGTCTGCATCAGATCCCCTCTCCACTAGGAGTAAAATAGAAAACTATTCAGCCGTTATATAATCTAGAATATAAATAGAAATTGAGAAAGGCAATTTGGTATCTGTCTGCATCATAATCATCAACATCATCATTAGCGCCCTCGTCGCCTACACAAATCTCCCCCTCATCCTCTTCTAATTCCAAAGTGGCATCCTCAATTTGGGTATCACCGGCTACACTCGGGCTATTAAGGCACACATCAGCAGAATGCTCACGATTAGACATCCCACTGTTGGATGGACTCTCCACAGGGATTGTTGTCATTTGTGAATCAGAGCAAATATTCTCCTGTAATGCCTCACTGTTATCTTGCAGCTCGGCTTTGACGTGTAACAGTAGTTGTGCGCCAATTGTAGGCTGGGTAACTTTTTGGGATCTGCCACTAATAGCCAAAGGTGAAGGCCTCATTCTCTCTTTGCCACTGCGTGTGTAGAATGGCAGGCTTGCAATTTTTTTTTTATCGTCACTTAACTTTTGCTCAGTTACACTTCTTTTTCGCTTCAATACAGTAAATTTTTTTTTGGTTTTTGTTTTTTGCACTAATTTGAAAACACTCTGTTGTTTGACATCGCCTTGGCCAGATGACGTACTGGGAACACTAACATCAGGACTGGTGACAGAACCTGGTTGCTCATTCAGATCATATGTGGACTGCTTTGAATCCATTTTGAGCGCAAACCACTGGGGAGTGCTAAAAATTATTTAGTAGATACTGCTGACAGATATGACTTTTGACAGCCAGAAATATTAATGCACAATTAGGGAGGACACCCCAAAAGCACTGAGGAGTGCTAAAAATTATTTAGTAGATACTGCTGACAGATATGACTTTTGACAGCCAGAAATATTAATGCACAATTAGGGAGGACACCCCAAAAGCACTGAGGTGTGCTAAAAATTATTTAGTAGATACTGCTGACAGAAATTACTTTTGACAGCCAGAAATATTAATGCACAATTAGGGAGGACACCCCAAAAGCACTGAGGAGTGCTAAAAATTATTTAGTAGATACTGCTGACAGATATGACTTTTGACAGCCAGAAATATTAATGCACAATTAGGGAGGACACCCCAAAAACACTGAGGAGTGCTAAAAATTATTGAGTAGATACTGCTGACAGATATGACTTTTGACAGCCAGAAATATTAATGCACAATTAGGGAGGACACCCCAAAAACACTGAGGAGTGCTAAAAATTATTGAGTAGATACTGCTGACAGATATGACTTTTGACAGCCAGAAATATTAATGCACAATTAGGGAGGACACCCCAAAAACACTGAGGAGTGCTAAAAATTATTGAGTAGATACTGCTGACAGATATGACTTTTGACAGCCAGAAATATTAATGCACAATTAGGGAGGACACCCCAAAAACACTGAGGAGTGCTAAAAATTATTGAGTAGATACTGCTGACAGATATGACTTTTGACAGCCAGAAATATTAATGCACAATTAGGGAGGACACCCCAAAAACACTGAGGAGTGCTAAAAATTATTGAGTAGATACTGCTGACAGATATGACTTTTGACAGCCAGAAATATTAATGCACAATTAGGGAGGACACCCCAAAAACACTGAGGAGTGCTAAAAATTATTGAGTAGATACTGCTGACAGATATGACTTTTGACAGCCAGAAATATTAATGCACAATTAGGGAGGACACCCCAAAAACACTGAGGAGTGCTAAAAATTATTGAGTAGATACTGCTGACAGATATGACTTTTGACAGCCAGAAATATTAATGCACAATTAGGGAGGACACCCCAAAAACACTGAGGAGTGCTAAAAATTATTGAGTAGATACTGCTGACAGATATGACTTTTGACAGCCAGAAATATTAATGCACAATTATGGGGGACACCCCAAAAACACTGAGGTGTGCTACAAATTATTGAGTAGATACTGCTGACAGATATGACTTTTGACAGCCAGAAATATTAATGCACAATTAGGGAGGACACCCCAAAAACACTGAGGAGTGCTAAAAATTATTGAGTAGATACTGCTGACAGATATGACTTTTGACAGCCAGAAATATTAATGCACAATTAGGGAGGACACCCCAAAAACACTGAGGAGTGCTAAAAATTATTGAGTAGATACTGCTGACAGATATGACTTTTGACAGCCAGAAATATTAATGCACAATTATGGGGGACACCCCAAAAACACTGAGGTGTGCTACAAATTATTGAGTAGATACTGCTGACAGATATGACTTTTGACAGCCAGAAATATTAATGCACAATTATGGGGGACACCCCAAAAGCGCTGGGGAGTGCCAAATATGAAGAAAAAATAATAAACCTCTATCCTCCTCTCTGCACTAGCGATTTTGGTTAGAGCAATTGCAAGAACAATATGGTATTCTCTGTCCCTGCTCTAATTAGCCTATGACTACACCCTGCTCTCTCCCTCTGTCAAATGGCGATGGATTGCTGTGGAGGCGTGTATTTATAAAGTTGAAGTATCGCGAGAAACGAGTCCCGAGATCCGACGACGTCACGATGACGTTCGGCCTCGATTTGGATTCGGAATGGGCGGGAGAGTACCGAGCTGCTCAGCTCGGTACTCGGATACCCAAAGTTCGGGTGGGTTCGGTTCTCAGAGAACCGGACCCGCCCATCTCTAATTATAATATCTGTCATTTGAAGTAACAACAGTACAATGGGATGTTTAGATTGTAAGCTCTCATGAGCACAGTCCCCCCCTTCTCCCCCCTGCATGTGCCCTTATATCCCGCTTGTTCCTCCTTTGATCTCTACCATGTAACGTTCCCTGTTACTCAGGTTTTGCTGTCTATGGTACCTGTCATGTTATATTATGTCCCAATTCCCTTCCACGCCCAATCAGACTTTCCCACAGCCTTCAGATCTTTATAAGCTCTTTATTAGACCTTACGTTATCCCTGATAACACTACTCACACTAATACACCCTCACAACTGTCCCAATCCCCACTCTGAGCCACACTCGCTCCTCTTGTCTCAGCTGCGCCCTCTTCCACTTACAGTGTAAGCTCTGTAATGAGCAGGGTCCTCCATACCCTTTGTTTTCACGTCTCCATTCATTTTGTCTACCTTGTATGTCCCTGTTTTATGCATGTCCCTGTTTTCCCTACTGTATGTCGCTGCCAAGCACTCTGGCGCCTTACAAATCTACCATAATAATAATAATAATAATAATAATAAGGTCACAAGAATTAACATGTCAGGATGTTTCTGGACTGTAGAAGAAAATCCACATTACACGGGGAGAACATGCAAACTCCACACAGTCAGGGCCGTGGTTGGAATGTAGCTCGTGACCCTGCGCTGCGTGATATTCCTGCCATCATTATGATGCCTTATACAGTAAGAAGAATCAAATAATTGTAATGTCCCTTTAATTAGAAATGTAGTGGAGCGATGATTAGACCTCATAACGGTTGTGTCATAATCTACTCACATTTCCTCTGTCTCAGCAAAATATTTATTATCGGTCTCATGTTTCTCCAGTTTACCTCATTCTGAAACACACATGTACCCAATCAATACTGTTCTGTAAATGCAGCCTCCTCTCATCTGTGACAGCTCATGTTCCCCTTCTTCATCAGCAGCAGAGGGAAAGCTGAGCTGCAATAGAGAGTGTGTGACGCATTCCATCAATCTGCAGAGAGCGCAACTTAATCTCTGATTATTATTCATCTACCGTGTACAGTACACAGCGAGCGACGCATTCCATCAATCTGCAGAAAGCGCAACTTAATCTCTGATTATTAATCTCCCGTGTACATCACAGAGCGAGCGACGCATTCCATCAATCTGCAGAAAGCGCAATGTAATCTGATTATTATAAATCTCCTGTGTACATTACAGAGCGAGCGACGCATTCCATCAATCTGCAGAAAGCGCAACTTAATCTCTGATTATTATTCATCTACCGTGTACAGTACACAGCGAGCGACGCATTCCATCAATCTGCAGAAAGCGCAACTTAATCTCTTATTATTAATCTCCCGTGTACATCACAGAGCGAGCGACGCATTCCATCAATCTGCAGAAAGCGCAATTTAATCTCTGATTATTAATCTCCCGTGTACATCACAGAGCGAGCGACGCATTCCATCAATCTGCAGAAAGCGCAATGTAATCTCTGATTATTATTCATCTCCCGTGTACAGTACACAGCGAGTGACGCATTCCATCAATCTGCAGAAAGCGCAACTTAATCTCTGATTATTATACATCTCCTGTGTACATTACAGAGCGAGCGACGCATTCCATCAATCTGCAGAGAGCGCAACTTAATCTCTGATTATTATACATCTCCTGTGTACATTACAGAGCGAGCGACGCATTCTATCAATCTGCAGAAAGTGCAACTTAATCTCTGATTATTATACATCTCCTGTGTACATTACAGAGCGAGCGACGCATTCCATTAATCTGCAGAGAGCGCAACTTAATCTCTGATTATTAATCCCCCGTGTACACTACAGAGCGAGCAACGCATTTCATCAATCTGCAGAAAGCGCAACTTAATCTCTGATTATTATACATCTGCTGTGTACATTACAGAGCGAGCAACGCATTTCATCAATCTGCAGAAAGCGCAACTTAAACTCTGATTATTAATCTCCCGTGTACATCACAGAGCGAGCGACGCATTCCATCAATCTGCAGAAAGCGCAACTTAATCTCTGATTATTATACATCTGCTGTGTACATTACAGAGCGAGCAACGCATTTCATCAATCTGCAGAAAGCGCAACTTAATCTCTGATTATTATTCATCTACCGTTTACAGTACACAGCGAGCGACGCATTCCATCAATCTGCAGAAAGCGCAACTTAATCTCTGATTATAAATCTCCCGTGTACATCACAGAGCGAGCGACGCATTCCATCAATCTGCAGAAAGCGCAATGTAATCTCTGATTATTATTCATCTCCTGTGTACATTACAGAGCGAGCGACGCATTCCATCAATCTGCAGAGAGCGCAATGTTACAATGATAACCATACAATGCTAATCATATAATGATACAATGATAAGCATACAATGTTACAATGATAAACATACAATGTTACAATGATTAGCATACAATGATAAGCCTACAATGATAATAATACAGTGATACAATGATAAGGATAGAATTATACAAGTATATTCATACAATGATATGCATGCAATGATACAATAAGGATACACTGATACAATAATAAGCATACATTGATAATCTTACACTATTACAATGATAAGAATACAATGATAAACATACAATGTTACAATGATAAGCATAAAATAATAGAATGATAAACATACAATGATATAATGATAACCATACAATGATAATCATATAATGATACAATGATGATCGAAATGTATAGTCTACTGTTTGTACCATGTACGGCGCTGCGGATACCTTGTGGCGCCTTACAAATAAACGATAATAAAAATAATAATAATTAGCATACAATGATACCCATAGAATGATACAATAATAATCATACAGTGATAATAATTCAATGATAGGCATACAATAATTTGCATACATTGATTCATTGATAGTCATACAATGATACAACGATGTATACGATACAGCGATAAGCATACAATGAAAGAATGATAATCTTACAGTGATACAATGATAATAATACAATGATGGATACAGTGATGATCGTACAATGATAATCATACACTTATACAATGATAATCATTCAATGTTACAATAGTGATCTTACAGTGATACATAGATACAAGTTCGGAGGTAGGTCCCCACCTCTGATACGTGTGGTATTTCGAGGGTGGGATGGGGGTGGGGATTCCTAGCACTAGACACAACCCTGTGGCATTGACACTCCCATAGTGACATGGTCCCACCCCAACCTGGTGTGGCCACGCCTTCTTCCGGGGGAGGCCATGTCCTGATTTACAAAGTGTCAGTGTTGGGAGTCACAGTCGCTGCCCGCTGACACAGAATGAATAGAGGATGTGACCTGGAGGATTGGAAACGTGTCCAGCTGTTTTCTCTGGGATTGGTGGCGGTATTATAACATGTTATATGTACATGTTCCTGATCCTATGTCCGGTGTCTCACAGTTGAATATACAGTATAAACGTGTAAAAAGATGAACATGTTATTAATATGTGACAGGAGAGCTTACACTTCATAGTAATGACGCATTGTTATATGAAGACACAAATGGAATTTTTCTGAAAGACGGTTTCCACAAATGACTGTTATGGAGTCGCCCCACAGACAGGTCCTACTAGTTAGTTATTAATAATATCCTGCTGTTAGCGCTGGGTATGAACGTCCCCTGCAGATGTGCTCTGTGCTTTCCTCCATCACAAGGTCTGACAGAATCATTAGTAGAAGGCTTCTCCCTCTTTGTTAGCCAGGGGGGCTTAACGTCACGCTGATTAATCCCAACGTGTTCAAAGGAGAGCAGATCATTTATTCCATAATGTTGCAGATGTGTTTCTGAATGCAGCAAATGTCAGTTTCACGTCTGTCAGCCAAGATTATGTAACTCGGCCCTCATGCAGTCATTTTATATCTTTATGAAATATTTATTATGAAACATAAAGAGTTTTAAACTATCTCCGGAACAAAATTACACTTAATCATTATTTACTTTGAATCTGACATTATTTTAGCTGTAGGGTGATTTTCGATTGGATTTATCTGAAATCCAGGTTGCTGCAACTTGTTACAATCCTAAAACACTGTGATGCAGACTCTTGGGGTCTCAGACCGCTGGGGTGTCGGAACACTGGGCGCAGACTCTTGGGGGTCTCAGACCGCTGGGACGTGCACCCTTGGTTGTGTCGGAACACTGGGCGCAGACTCTTGGGGGTCTCAGACCGCTGGGGCGTGCACCCTTGGTTGTGTCGGAACACTGGGCGCAGACTCTTGGGGTCTCAGACCGCTGGGGTGTCGGAACACTGGGCGCAGACTCTTGGGGGTCTCAGACCGCTGGGACGTGCACCCTTGGTTGTGTCGGAACACTGGGCGCAGACTCTTGGGGGTCTCAGACCGCTGGGGCGTGCACCCTTGGTTGTGTCGGAACACTGGGCGCAGACTCTTGGGGGTCTCAGACCGCTGGGGTGTCGGAGCACTGGGCACAGACTCTTGGGGTTCTCAGACCGCTGGGGCGTGCACCCTTGGTTGTGTCGGAACACTGGGCGCAGACTCTTGGGGTTCTCAGACCGCTGGGGTGTCGGAACACTGGGCGCAGACTCTTGGGGGTCTCAGACCGCTGGGACGTGCACCCTTGGTTGTGTCGGAACACTGGGCGCAGACTCTTGGGGGTCTCAGACCGCTGGGGTGTCGGAGCACTGGGCGCAGACTGTTGGGGGTCTCAGACCGCTGGGGCGTGCACCCTTGAGGGTGTCGAACACTGGGCGCAGACTCTTGGGGGTCTCAGACCGCTGGGACGTGCACCCTTGGGGGTGTCGGAACACTGGGCGCAGACTCTTGGGGGTCTCAGACCGCTGGGGTGTCGGAGCACTGGGCGCAGACTGTTGGGGGTCTCAGACCGCTGGGGCGTGCACCCTTGAGGGTGTCGAACACTGGGCGCAGACTCTTGGGGGTCTCAGACCGCTGGGACGTGCACCCTTGGGGGTGTCGGAACACTGGGCGCAGACTCTTGGGGGTCTCAGACCGCTGGGACGTGCACCCTTGGGGGTGTCGAACACTGGGCGCAGACTCTTGGGGGTCTCAGACCGCTGGGACGTGCACCCTTGGGGGTGTCGGAACACTGGGCGCAGACTGTTGGGGGTCTCGGACTGCTTGCATGCTGACTCTAAGGGCCCCAGCATAGAAACATGGCACCACTATTTTATACAATTCTCTTATAAACTGGGAAGTTTATGTCCTACATCCCAACAATGGTAAAATGCTAAGACCTAGGGTTAAATGATGCAAATTCTACCATCTACCATGTGTGAACGTATATGCGTATATAAATACTATATGGGTGTGTGTAAAATAGGATACTTGTAGTTAAATTTCGGATATACATAGTGTGAAGGGAGCTGTTTCAAAGACATCAACCTTAGATTTTGGCTTCACTGGATAATTTAGAGATTTTTTGAACATTAATAGTGACACTGTAATAGTGACACAATTTACTGATACAAGAAAACAAGAAGCCCCCATTCAGGGCACGAACCCACTTCATGGCCTCTCTGTAACAGGGGGCTTATGCTGTAGTAATTTCTGTTCCTCAGACAGATACTGTGTTCGCTCAGTGTGGTCCCAGATACCCAGGGTCAGGACCTCCCTCCTGCAGTAATCCAGCACTCTCTGTCTGCCTTGTTCCAGGTCTGTCTCCTGCCTCTTTACCATCGCTCACTTGGAGCTCTCCACTGCGCTCCTCATGGTGAGATCCAGGGCTCTCTGTCTGCCTTGTCTCAGGTCTGTCTCCTGCCTCTTTACCATCGCTCACTTGGAGCTCTCCACTGCGCTCCTCATGGTGAGATCCAGGACTCTCTGTCTGCCTTGTTCCAGGTCTGTCTCCTGCCTCTTTACCATCACTCACTTGGAGCTCTCCACTGCGCTCCTCATGGTGAGATCCAGGGCTTTCTGTCTGCCTTGTCTCAGGTCTGTCTCCTGCCTCTTTACCATCACTCACTTGGAGCTCTCCACTGCGCTCCTCATGTTGAGATCCAGGACTCTCTGTCTGCCTTGTCCTAGGTCTGTCTCCTGCCTCTTTACCATCGCTCACTTGGAGCTCTCCACTGCGCTCCTCATGTTGAGATCCAGGACTCTCTGTCTGCCTTGTTCCAGGTCTGCCTCCTGCCTCTTTACCATCACTCACTTGGAGCTCTCCACTGCGCTCCTCATGTTGAGATCCAGGACTCTCTGTCTGCCTTGTCCTAGGTCTGTCTCCTGCCTCTTTACCATCGCTCACTTGGAGCTCTCCACTGCGCTCCTCATGTTGAGATCCAGGACTCTCTGTCTGCCTTGTTCCAGGTCTGTCTCCTGCCTCTGTAACATCGCTCACTTGGAGCTCTCCACTGCGCTCCTCATGTTGAGATCCAGGACTCTCTGCCTTGTTCCAGGTCTGCCTCCTGCCTCTGTAACATCGCTCACTTGGAGCTCTCCACTGCGCTCCTCATGTTGAGATCCAGGACTCTCTGTCTGCCTTGTCCCAGGTCTGTCTCCTGCCTCTTTACCATCACTCACTTGGAGCTCTCCACTGCGCTCCTCATGTTGAGATCCAGGACTCTCTGTCTGCCTTGTCCTAGGTCTGTCTCCTGCCTCTTTACCATCGCTCACTTGGAGCTCTCCACTGCGCTCCTCATGTTGAGATCCAGGACTCTCTGTCTGCCTTGTTCCAGGTCTGCCTCCTGCCTCTTTACCATCACTCACTTGGAGCTCTCCACTGCGCTCCTCATGTTGAGATCCAGGACTCTCTGTCTGCCTTGTCCTAGGTCTGTCTCCTGCCTCTTTACCATCGCTCACTTGGAGCTCTCCACTGCGCTCCTCATGTTGAGATCCAGGACTCTCTGTCTGCCTTGTTCCAGGTCTGCCTCCTGCCTCTTTACCATCACTCACTTGGAGCTCTCCACTGCGCTCCTCATGTTGAGATCCAGGACTCTCTGTCTGCCTTGTCCTAGGTCTGTCTCCTGCCTCTTTACCATTGCTCACTTGGAGCTCTCCACTGCGCTCCTCATGTTGAGATCCAGGACTCTCTGTCTGCCTTGTTCCAGGTCTGTCTCCTGCCTCTGTAACATCGCTCACTTGGAGCTCTCCACTGCGCTCCTCATGTTGAGATCCAGGACTCTCTGTCTGCCTTGTCCCAGGTCTGTCTCCTGCCTCTTTACCATCGCTCACTTGGAGCGCTCCACTGCGCTCCTCATGGCGAGATCCAGGACTCTCTGTCTGCCTTGTTCCAGGTCTGTCTCCTGCCTCTTTACCATCACTCACTTGGAGCTCTCCACTGCGCTCCTCATGTTGAGATCCAGGACTCTCTGTCTGCCTTGTCCTAGGTCTGTCTCCTGCCTCTTTACCATTGCTCACTTGGAGCGCTCCACTGCGCTCCTCATGGTGAGATCCAGCCCTCTCTATCTGCCTTGTCCTAGGTCTGTCTCCTGCCTCTGTAACATCGCTCACTTGGAGCGCTCCACTGCGCTCCTCATGGCGAGATCCAGGACTCCTGGTAGAGACCTCTTGTCCGTCTCCAACTTGGATCACACCACAGCTCCCCCACGAGCCCTCTCCAAGTAAATAAAACCCTTTAAAGCAAAAAGTGGGTCATTATAGTTGGACGCGTTTGCTCAGTGGTGGAAGCACCACTACTACAGAGATGTGGGCACTATGGCACACAGATGAGGGTGGAAGTGGTAAAGCGCGCTCGCACATTTATGCCAGGCCCCGCCTCTGTTGGCTCCTCTAGACCACTGGGCCACCACTCAGAAGACACCTGCATGTACTATAGATCTGCGTTGTCCTCAAGGTCTGTGTTCCAAACATTAGGGATATGAGGTAATCCCCCCACATGTATGTACAAGAGGTACAGAGAACCCCCCAAATGAAACTAGGTGGAACCATAACAATTCTCTCTGTATAAATGGATGTTATATTTAAATAATGTTTATTATCAATTAGTGGATAAATCAAATACATGAATATAATCAATGAGAAAATGAATCGATAAATATGTAACAATAAATAGCATTTATTTGTCTATTCATTTGCTCATTAACTATATCCATGTATCTGATTCGTCCTCTCATTGATTATAGATAGAATTGGTTCCACTTAGAGCCATTTTCTCTGCGTCTCTCGTACAACAAAGATCATCATCATCAGCAGATATTTCTGTATATTCTTTTCCCATATCCTGAAATTCTTTTTCTTTGTAAACTGCTAGAAGTTGCTTTGAATTTGTCTCATTCATCTTCTAGAAGGAACGTGTGACTTCAGCTAGTTAAGGCGTTGGCTGTATTACTGTGACACCATCACTCAGAATATAACGGGTGCAGTAAGCGGGCTGTAGTTATGGTGAAAAGACAAAAGCGATATTCTCACATTCGTCTTTACTCTTTACAAGTCAATTTTTAATTCTGAGTTTTTGCCACAAAATAATAAAAATATGTAATATATATAAATTGTAAGTTTGGTTGGACATTTGAAGACTCTGGACGTCATTTCCGAAGGGCAGTGAATCTGCGCTTGGTTTGGCGCTTGTGTTTTCTAATACGTCCACTATCCTCATGCAGTGGGTTAGTTGGCCACAGCCAGACTCTGATATATCTACAGGTATCTCATAGTCATCTTCTTGTCTGACTCGCTCACTGCTTTGGGAATGAGGCAGTAACATGTTTAACAAACACAAGCCTGTTCCTGTGACGCTGCCGGCTGTTGCTCCACCATATTGGTTGTGGGCTGTGAGTGCGGCGCTGCGCTATGATGTCATAGACCAGCACCACATGCTCTCAAGAAGAGACATTGCTGCCACGCCCCATGCAAAGCAAGAAGCAGGAGAATGCGCTGGGGGCATAGCCCACGGATTGGAGTGCCTAAGGGAGGGGGGTACCTAGAACTATCAGTGTGCCAACCCTGAGGCAGTGACTGCATCTGGAGAGGTTATAACTCAACGTAGGTAAGGTGCACTTACATGCCTCGTATACCTACATACATTACATGCCTCATTGTATACCTACATACATTACATGCCTCATTGTATACCTACATACATTACAGACCTCATTGTATACCTACATACATTACAGACCTCATTGTATACCTACATACATTACAGGCCTCATTGTATACCTACATACATTACATGCCTCATTGTATACCTACATACATTACATGCCTCATTGTATACCTACATACATTACATGCCTCATTGTATACCTACATACATTACATGCCTCATTGTATACCTACATACATTACAGACCTCATTGTATACCTACATACATTACATGCCTCATTGTATACCTACATACATTACATGCCTCATTGTATACCTACATACATTACATGCCTCATTGTATACCTACATACATTACAGGCCTCATTGTATACCTACATACATTACAGACCTCATTGTATACCTACATACATTACATGCCTCATTGTATACCTACATACATTACATGCCTCATTGTATACCTACATACATTGCATGCCTCATTGTATACCTACATACATTACATGCCTCATTGTATACCTACATACATTACAGACCTCATTGTATACCTACATACATTACAGGCCTCATTGTATACCTACATACATTACAGGCCTCATTGTATACCTACATACATTACATGCCTCATTGTATACCTACATACATTACAGACCTCATTGTATACCTACATACATTACATGCCTCATTGTATACCTACATACATTACAGGCCTCATTGTATACCTACATACATTACAGGCCTCATTGTATACCTACATACATTACATGCCTCATTGTATACCTACATACATTACATGCCTCATTGTATACCTACATACATTACATGCCTCATTGTATACCTACATACATTACATGCCTCATTGTATACCTACATACATTACAGACCTCATTGTATACCTACATACATTACATGCCTCATTGTATACCTACATACATTACATGCCTCATTGTATACCTACATACATTGCATGCCTCATTGTATACCTACATACATTACATGCCTCATTGTATACCTACATACATTACAGACCTCATTGTATACCTACATACATTACAGGCCTCATTGTATACCTACATACATTACAGGCCTCATTGTATACCTACATACATTACATGCCTCATTGTATACCTACATACATTACAGGCCTCATTGTATACCTACATACATTGCATGCCTCATTGTATACCTACATACATTACATGCCTCATTGTATACCTACATACATTGCATGCCTCATTGTATACCTACATACATTGCATGCCTCATTGTATACCTACATACATTGCATGCCTCATTGTATACCTACATACATTACATGCCTCATTGTATACCTACATACATTACATGCCTCATTGTATACCTACATACATTACATGCCTCATTGTATACCTACATACATTGCATGCCTCATTGTATACCTACATACATTACATGCCTCATTGTATACCTACATACATTACATGCCTCATTGTATACCTACATACATTGCATGCCTCATTGTATACCTACATACATTGCATGCCTCATTGTATACCTACATACATTACAGACCTCATTGTATACCTACATACATTACATGCCTCATTGTATACCTACATACATTACAGGCCTCATTGTATACCTACATACATTACAGGCCTCATTGTATACCTACATACATTACAGGCCTCATTGTATACCTACATACATTACAGGCCTCATTGTATACCTACATACATTACAGGCCTCATTGTATACCTACATACATTACATGCCTCATTGTATACCTACATAAATTACATGCCTCATTGTATACCTACATACATTACATGCCTCATTGTATACCTACATACATTACAGGCCTCATTGTATACCTACATACATTACAGGCCTCATTGTATACCTACATACATTACAGGCCTCATTGTATACCTACATACATGACAGGCCTCATTGTATACCTACATACATGACAGGCCTCATTGTATACCTACATACATTGCATGCCTCATTGTATACCTACATACATTACAGGCCTCATTGTATACCTACATACATTACATGCCTCATTGTATACCTACATACATTACAGGCCTCATTGTATACCTACATACATTAAATCTTGTTTCCTGCATAAACATTTATTTCTTACCCTTTGTTGGATGTGGCAGAACCCAGGACTCAGTCTTTCATTTCAGTGGGACAATTTCAGGCCCTTTGTATAGAAACACAAATTTCTAACAATGCAATAACAGCACTCAAATGTACAATGCTGCCACTTGTTACCAAGACAGTTCTGATGACCCCCAATGTTCAGTTTAATTTATAAATGAGTGTAAATGAATGAAGGGCGTGATCCTAAACAGGGCAGAGGTTAGAACTATAAGGGGAGCAGAGATAGTGGCCGTAAGGTTAGAACTATAAGGGGAGCAGAGATAGTGGCCGTAAGGTTAGAACTATAAGGGGAGCAGAGATTGTGGCCGTGAGGTTAGAACTATAAGGGGAGCAGAGATGGTGGCCGTGAGGTTAGAACTACAAGGGGAGCAGAGATGGTGGTCGAGAGGTTAGAACGGCATTGCCGTGGCCCTAGTAACGCAGTGTTCAGTCCCTACATTGATACCATTCTCATTTCCAGCCAGACCTGCAGGAGGGCGCACAGAGGGTCCGAGTTTTGGGTGCACCTTCTTCAAGGCAATAATAATAATGCTGAGGGTGTAGAGGCACCCGAGCTTTATATAACATCCTACAGCAGAGCCACGGGTGCTTTGTAGTCTGGATGTATAAGATAAGAGAAAATATCTTCATTGAAATGCAGAGCTTCTCTTCAGTCTCCACACAATAACCCCATGTTATCTAGAAAGGAAATGTCTGAAAACCTGGTTTTATTTCTGTAAACATTTTCAAATGAGATCACGAACAGCAGACATCTGTGTCTGACCTGTCTAGTACTGAAGAATTCATGTATAAATGTGCAGGACTTGACTTACTGATGTATGAATGTTTAGTGATTGTTACAATATATCTATTCTTTATTTTATTTGACATTATACACCAAAGCACATAATAAATAGGTGTGTCAGTAACGACTATATGTTGTAATGTGGCTAATTTTACAAGCAATAACAGTGTGATTCCCGCTGCCATATTTCACTGAATATTGGCACCTGCCATGTTTTATATTCCTTATCAGCATTTTGATATCATCTTTCTTTAGACTAATGTTTATATGAATAAATTGTGTATTTGTACATTACTTGTTCTGTCAATATAAAGTCGCTGTCATCTGTGTAACATAGCCACATATTGTGGTATACTAAATGTGTAAGACCCCCCCCAGCTTGGTGAATCTGTGTTATCATCCAAAAGCCAATCACATGAGTAATAATAATAATGAAATTATTTAAAGTATTTGTTATCATTTAATGCAGAATTTCCCCAACCCCGGCAGCTTTGAAGTGTTTACAACAGGCCTGGTTTCCTTAATTAGACCTGTAAAATGCACAATTACTTCATTGGTTACATTTTGTAATGATTATCCAGAAATCCTGTCCTTTCACCCTGCAGCACTTCTGTTATTCAGGTAGTTTACTGTATCACATGCATTCAATTCCATTTCATTTTTCAGTGCCCCAGGAAGGTTGGAAAACTCTGGGCGTTTGGCCGGACAAAGCTCCACTCCACAGACGTTTAGACAAACTCCTTCCAGCGCTGATAGCACAAAAGAAATGAAAAGCCATGTTTCGCCATCCCACCAACCATCTGATGTCTCCAGGAGGACCCTGCACGTAGACAACAAAGGCCACCGGACAGGAAGGTCACCGTTATCATCTCCAGACAGAGGCACCACTCCCACCTCACCTTATTCAGTGCCGCAGATCGCCCCACTACCCAGCAGCACCCTCTGTCCTATATGCAACACGACAGACCTCACCTCCTCTCCTAATCAGCCAAACTTTAACACCTGTACACAGTGTCACAATGAAGTGTGCAACCAGTGTGGCTTCAATCCGAACCCTCATCTAACAGAGGTAATGTCCATTCTTCTACATTTGATAGATCTGCTGGATATTAGTAGGCCATGTCTAATAAAGCAGGTTCATCACCTATTGCCTATTCCATCCTGTGTGATGATAGTACATATTGCCGGCCAGCCAGTAGACTATCCAGATATAGCCTGCTGGTAGATCCATCAAATATTTCCTGCCAGCCAGTAGATCCACCAGGTATTGCCAGGCAGCCAGTAGATCCTCCAGATATTGCCAGGCAGCCAGTAGAGCCACCAGATATTGTCGGCCAGCCAGTAGATCCTCCAGATATTGTCGGCCAGCCAGTAGATCCTCCAGATATTGTCGGCCAGCCAGTAGATCCTCCAGATATTGTCGGCCAGCCAGTAGATCCTCCAGATATTGCTGGCCAGCCAGTAGATCCTCCAGATATTGCTGGCCAGCCAGTAGATCCTCCAGATATTGTCAGCCAGCCAGTAGATCCTCCAGATATTGCTGGCCAGCCAGTAGATTCACCAGATATTGTCAGCCAGCCAGTAGATCCTCCAGATATTGTCGGCCAGCCAGTAGATCCTCCAGATATTGTCGGCCAGCCAGTAGATCCTCCAGATATTGTCGGCCAGCCAGTAGATCCTCCAGATATTGTCGGCCAGCCAGTAGATCCTCCAGATATTGTCGGCCAGCCAGTAGATCCTCCAGATATTGTCGGCCAGCCAGTAGATCCTCCAGATATTGTCGGCCAGCCAGTAGATCCTCCAGATATTGTCAGCCAGCCAGTAGATCCTCCAGATATTGTCAGCCAGCCAGTAGATCCTCCAGATATTGTCGGCCAGCCAGTAGATTCACCAGATTTGGCTAAGATAATCTGCAGTGCTGTGCAATCTGATGATGTTATTGTGATACATCAGTGCCTGTCCTAGTGGAGCTTACAATCTAATTTCCCCTCCACGCCTGTGTATTTTGCCCTGTGAGAGATGATGCTGCTGTAAGATGAAAGTAGCAGCCATTGTGATTTCATTTATTCATTACATCTATTATATACTTAGGGGTATAACAGCTCCCCAATAATGGCCAACGTTAGCTGATATCTGGGTGCTGCCAGCTGCCCTGTTTCTGACATCAGGATGGCAGCTGGGGAGGAGCAGCCGCCCAGAATGCCAATGTTTTATTTATAATGCTGATGGCAACAAAATGTTTAGCTTAAGTCATTTATTTGCAGTTCATTCAGTCGGGATGATCTTGTATTGGGGACCTGAAATGTTCTAATACCGGCAATGTAAATCCATAATTATACAATAATTTGAGTTTTCTCATTAGCTAAACAAAACCAGGAAATACATGAAGTATTCACTGTACACTGAAGTCTACAGCATACACCTGCCCGTGCCTTTATGTCTCTGTACTGAGTATCTGCTGCTGTGCAGTTGGCTTCACAGCTTTCATTCAGACATACTGACAACCCTCATTACTGACCGATCTCATCGGGTATTGCTGTGAGTGGGACAGACTGATTACTGAGACCACGGTAGTACACACAGCAGTGTAGGATTCTCTTCCAGAATGACCAGGTAAAGTAAACGCCTTTTATCTGATCCTTGGGAAAGCAGAATGTTCCCAGAATCACCTAATAGCCCATAAGACAGCGCTCCAGTGACTGCTGAATGTATCGTCCTAGGCTCGGATTCCTCCGCAGCTCCACAGGTTTCCTCCTGTGCTTCATTAACATTTTCCTAGTAGGTTTCTGTGAAATGAGCTCTTACAAAGACCTAAACTGCAGTGAATGAAGCAGTTTTGTTTTCTTAAATGCTGATTTGCTTGGTTTTATTCACTGTGTAAATGTACTGTGATTCCCAGATCAGAAGCACTAAACCTGGGATAGTTCTCTCTCTGGCAGACAAAATATGTTCATTATTCAGGTGTTGCAGAGCTGTGTCGGCTTGAGGACAATGGGAGATCGTTTTGAAGTGAGTTTGCAAATTAGCCTATTCACAGATTAACGTTTCCGTATACAGAGTATTTAAAGAGGCAGGGTGCACCAAACCATAGGGCAACATTAAGAATAATTATGATAAAAATAATGTACTTTTAAATATAAAGATGCAGGCGGTCGTTCACAATGGGCAAAATACAGCTTTGGACTCTCCGTGACTTGATTTGCGCAAATACATCCAGATTTCCTCCCGAGTTGCGCAGGTCGGTAAAGCACCTTGGACACATTTGCTGAGAAGCCGACGGTCACAGAACCGGAGGGAAGGAGTTCTTACTGCGGGAACGAGATTTCATTGTGATGTAACACATTGGGGGAGAGGGCGCGATTCAGGGGCATTTGTTGGCGTTCATGGATAATGATTCTCCACAAAAGGACATGAATTCTGCAGCAGCTCTGAGCTAGCAGAGACCGGGTCTTGTCCTGTACTTTTTATGAGACAAAAGACCGCCCGGTGCTGAGGGGTAATTAACAAGATGGAGTCGGGCTGTAGCACTGTCACTCTTACCTCCAGCTTCTGTGGGTGAGTCAGGAAACAGGCGGTGTTCCGCAGATGCAGCAGGTGTAGCGATGTACAGCGACCGGTGCTGAAGGGTAATTAACAAGGTGGGGCCGTCTCACCTCCAGCTTCTGTGGGTGAGTCAGGAAACAGGCGGTGTTCCGCAGATGCAGCAGCTGTAGCGATGTACAGCGGCCGGTGCTGAGGGGTAATTAACAAGGTGGGGCGGTCTCACCTCCAGCTTCTGTGGGTGAGTCAGGAAACAGGCGGTGTTCCGCAGATGCAGCAGCTGTAGCGATGTACAGCGGCCGGTGCTGAGGGGTAATTAACAAGGTGGGGCGGTCTCACCTCCAGCTTCTGTGGGTGAGTCAGGAAACAGGCGGTGTTCCGCAGATGCAGCAGCTGTAGCGATGTACAGCGACCGGTGCTGAGGGGTAATTAACAAGGTGGGGCGGTCTCACCTCCAGCTTCTGTGGCTGAGTCAGGAAACAGGCGGTGTTCCGCAGATGCAGCAGCTGTAGCGATGTACAGCGGCCGGTGTTGAAATGAGGGATGAAATGAAATAAGATAGAACTTTATTTACATCTTCCAATTCACTCTCCTGCACAGTTCAGTTAGTTATGTAGGCAGTAGTTTCACTTGGCATAAGAGCTGACACTCTTGCGTATTTGGACTCTCATGAATCAAACATTCAAGTAGCAGCATCAGTAATTCAAGTAACATTCACAATAGATTGGACTCGGACCTTAAACAACAGTCAGGTGCACTGAGACCGGTGAGAGTCAAAGTGGTGGAAGACTTCATCCAGAGCATAGCTTACCCAGAACTCCCAGTCCACTGCTTAAACTCTTGGGTCCCATGAACACTTTCATCCCGTCCTTTAGGACGTCACTCTTGAACACAAGTGGCATGACGTTCACTCACTCGTTTCATCATGAGGGCCCTCCACCCTGTTTGGCTTCTCACTGGGTCTATAGTTGAATCACCCTGTTTTGTTATGAGTCACATTATTATATCTGCTACTATTTATCATGACATTGGGAATATTAATGTGTGTCCTGTGTCCTGTTATGTCCGATCACGGGTCAGGGGAGGTTCATACAGTGAGCGTCCAGAAGGGTATATAAGAGTTATACCCCATCCCACAAGTTGGTAGGTGTTTCACGGGGTTTAACGGGTCCCCTGACGTCTTGCACACACCTAGTTGGACTCCGCTGGTCCTATACGGCTCCTGTGGACAACGCAGGACTCTCTGAGCACCTCTCAACGACTGGCAGTGCCCGCAGCCATATCGCCATGCTCCATGGGGGAGAATATAATGGTTCCATATTATCACAGCGCTGGTTCTATCTGGAAGGTGTTTTATTTATGGAACAGCTTCTGTCCTGTCTCTGAGTGACGGCTGCAGACGTACGGAGGAAGAGATTAGCATTATGTTTCCTTCTATCCTCCCACAAGCAGTATGTAGCATCTATCATCCAAACGGAGGAAACCAAAAAAGGTTAAAATAACAGATCTCCAACTGTATGTTCAGTATAAATCAGAATATAAATGAAAACAGTAAATTAGTTATATGTTTATATAATCATTCTGGGTATAAAAAGGTGAAAACTATTCAGTTTATTACACATAATTCACATTTATCTTTCAAAGATATACGTCAGTGACATTATATAAATAATATTTGCTAAGATCTAGCGATATATGAAATAATTACTGCATGTTATTCCCCTGCCCCCTTCCTGATCCGGTGACCGCTTGTCCTGACTCTCAGGAGGTCGGGTGCCCGTCTACGCAGAGGCAGATTGGGAACTTAAAGTGGCCCTGGCAAAATGTCTGGAAGTGGCCTCGTGTGGGCGGGACAATATCAACTGTAGGCAGGGCAAACAAAAGGAGGTGGGACTATGCCACCAGAGGCCTGTAAGGTTCTAGACCGCCCATTACATATCACCCTTTCCCCCAACATTCCCACCCATGGGACAGACAGAGCCCCAAATCAGGACTGGGACAGTTGGGTGGTATGATTATTGGTTCACCCACATAATGCCTCCTCTGTGTACGAGTGGTGGGTACACGAATACATAGAAAGTAGGACAAAAGGAGCAACTAAATTTAGCAGTAATAATGCAGTACCAGAAAGTGTCATCACAACATATATATATTCGGGGCTGAGTCAGTAAGGAGAGCAAAGCATACAAAAGGAGTAACTTTGCATCTGGGCAAAACCAAGTTCAATTGGAGGGGGAGGTAAATTTAAAATGTGAGGACAGATTTACAGTTGGGTAGGACATGTCCTAGATTAACTTTTAATGTCGGTGTAAAAATAAAGCTATCAGGTATTTGTGTGTTAGATGAAAAAACAGCCAGTATCTAACTTATGTGCAAAATAATAATCTAATGTGCACCCCTCGTATTGTAACATGGTTTGTCCCAGAGAACATTTACTCCTTTTTTTTTGCCTTGCTCTCTCTAATAACTCAGACCCTTTGTGTTTATTTAACAACATGGTGCAGAGGAGCTGCCAGTATAGAAGCATACAGATGTCAGACTGTCCTCTCTGCTACCTGTTCTTGTCGCTTTCCCTACCTGTGGGGTCTCTTGCTCAGTTTGCTGCTTGTCTGGATCCTGACTTCATATTCACATTTAATAAATAGACCTCATTCTCCCCAAACTCACCCCTACATTCAATTAGTAGCTCCCAGACCACAACACCATTAAATTAAAGGTTCTGTCACCGCATCTTAAATTAATAGGTCCCACTATTAAAATGTAATTATCCCTCAAACAAAATTGCACCTATTAGCCACCACCTACCTTACACCCACATTACATTGCCACACACCCCCTGTGCCATTACACACACACACACACACACGCCCCCTGTGCCATCACACACACACACACACACACACACACACACACACGTCCCCTGTGCCATCACACACACACACACACACACACACACACACACACACACACACACCCCCCTGTGCCATCACACACACACGTCCCCTGTGCCATCACACACACACACACACACACACACACGCCCCCTGTGCCATCACACACACACACACACACGCCCCCTGTGCCATCACACACACACACACACACACACACACACACACACGCCCCCTGTGCCATCACACACACACACACACACGCCCCCTGTGCCATAACACACACACACACACACACACACCCCCTGTGCCATCACACACACACACACGCCCCCTGTGCTATTACACACACACACACACACACGCCCCCTGTGCCATCACACACACACACACACACACGCCCCCTGTGCCATCACACACACACACACGCCCCCTGTGCCATCACACACACACACACACACGCCCCCTGTGCCATCACACACACACACACACACGCCCCCTGTGCCATAACACACACACACACACCCCCTGTGCCATCACACACACACACACGCCCCCTGTGCCATCACACACACACACACGCCCCCTGTGCTATTACACACACACACACACATGCCCCCTGTGCCATAATACACACACACACACACACACCCCCTGTGCCATCACACACACACACACGCCCCCTGTGCTATTACACACACACACACACACACACACCCCCTGTGCCATCACACACACACACACGCCCCCTGTGCTATTACACACACACACACACATGCCCCCTGTGCCATAATACACACACACACACACACGCCCCCTGTGCCATAACACACACACACACGCCCCCTGTGCCATCACACACACACACACACGCCCCCTGTGCCATCACACACACACACACGCCCCCTGTGCCATCACACACACACACACACGCCCCCTGTGCCATCACACACACACACACGCCCCCTGTGCCATCACACACACACACACACGCCCCCTGTGCCATCACACACACACACACGCCCCCTGTGCCATCACACACACACACACACGCCCCCTGTGCCATCACACACACACACACGCGCACACACTGACATCAGCCCCCCCCCCCACCTCTGCACACTTACCCGTCATCCGCTTCCAGCCGCGCTTTCTGCTCTGCTCACTTGGGATTGCACCTGTCACATGGTGTGCGTCCCATGTGATATCTAGCTCTTACAGGATAGGCCACACAGTGAGGTGAGGGAGGAACAGATCCGCGGCCACTAGAAAGGAGCCAGCCATCTTCCTTGTTTTTTTTTTGCTTTTAAAAAGTATGCATTAACAAAGAAATACCCAGTCAAGTGACACACGGGCGGCCTCATTAGGTCATCAGCCTACATGGGAAATTCCCTGTAAGGCCTATGACCGATCTGCCCCTGCACCTACGCCAGATTTTTGCCAATTCAAGTCTGGTTTAGGAAGGACCTAGTGTCCCTGGGGATATGGAACGCCCCAACAACATACCCCCCAACCATCCCGATTGGGGCATTATGTCCCGTGGGTGGGAACGTTGGGAAGTATTGTCTGTTCACAGCTGCCCTGCATAGAAGGACTGGTGCGTACGGCAATGAGGGGAGGAGAGAACGGGGCAGTCTAAGACTTCAAAAGTACATGGACACGCCCACCAATGTGGTGTGGCCACGCCTCCTGTCCCGATGACGGCTACCCAAATATTTAGAGGTATGCTACCTGCATGTCCACGCCCACAATGTCTTGTGACCACACCCTCTTTTTGTGTGCGTACTGCTCGCCCTGCTCAGGAGGAAGCCTCACACTGCAGCATCGGGGAGTAGTCATTATCTTAAGGTCCAGGTCACTTGAACATTCTATAAGAGGGTTCACCAACCATAACTGCGTTTTACACCACGTCCTACCTACTTTAGACCCCACCTTTGAGGGTCATTTTACTACTTGACTTCCCAGCAATCCCAGTGTGATGCTCAGCACATACTGTATCATAGGAAGGACAGACATGTAGAGGAGGAGGACTTGGGGCATGCACCTGTGGATCAGGGGCTAAGGGGGGTGCAGACCGCAAGGTCACTGCAGGGGACCCTAATATGGGGGGAGATTAGGAAAACTAATTTAGGATGGAACCAGCTTTAATATCCTCCTACTATAGATGAGACTAAAATGTGTGGGGAAGATGTACAATTAATTCCGAGTGGACGTTTAAATCATCATTCACAGGTAGATCCCCTGTAAAATGTCACAGCTGTGCTTTGGGGCAGCACTGGAGAAGTATTGTAAAGTTCAGGCAGTATCCAGCGGGTGAGAGGATGAGACTGTAACGCGTTTCACTTTGGCTGAGTGTCTGTTGTGCTCTCTCCTCCACCCAGACAGACTGTTTGCCTCCCCCTCTCCTGTGTGTGCTCTGCCTTCTCTAATGCATCCTGTGAGCAGCCCCAGCTCTCACACAAGTCACTAAGTATGATGATATATATAGTACACTTAGAACTGATGGAGACTGAATCATAACGGAGAGAGCTGGATGAAAGCATCTATCCAGAGATGTATCTATACAGCCAGTCCTGCAATTAGTGGCCTAATTTCCTTAGCTGTAACATTTTATCCTTTAAACATCTCCGGCTCCTCTGTGTAGACCATTCTAATAATCGTGTAATAGGGACACGTGTGTGATGAAGGCTCTGGTCACACTAGCACACACCTCTTTATCTTTATCATCATTAATCGAGGCTGGAAGGGGTCCTTGCACATGGATGCTTGAAACCAATATAATTCCTTTAAAGGCCTCCATCATGGATTTCAAATGCTGTAAAGAACGGTTAAGCCACAGGCACCTCCTGTTGTAGCCTTTCTAGAGCCGTCTGCAATATAGAGGAAAGATACAGATCAGATGGGGTGATGACATATGTGATTGTACTAGTGTTGGTAAATTAATCTACATTGTAGATTATCAGTACTCCCCTGACCACTGCGGGACAACGCTTTATGTCGCTCTTGTGCCATGTGTAAGTATCATGTACACACAGCGCAGTCAGTCTACTATGCTTCGTTGCTTATATCTTAAGCAATTGCAGTAAATGTAAAGTATTGTCACAACCTGATAGTGCTCAGCCAGAGAGATAGACCCTGCCGGCGGCTGCCCGCGGTTACTTTCTATAGCACCAGCCTGGAGAATGTGCCCACTGATGGTTATAATGCAAAACTGGGCACAAATAGAAAATGCAGACCACTAAATGAAGAACAATTCTACAATCCAATTAATTAACTGTAGCGCCGAGATTCCGGTAACAGATATTGGTGCAATTTGTTGAATGATACTAAACTCTGGTATTTATATATCCAAATGCACAGAAATAATGCAGTAGGATATGAATTTGAGAACAAAAATGAAGTTTATGAAAACCAGAAAAGCAGCGGTGCCGCTAACAACCAGTCCGACTGCAGACAGTAAATACACAGCGGTTAATCCTCAGTGTGACACACACAGGACCCATCAACAGTCTGGTGCTAGGTGAGGTGTTCTAGCACTGACATCCGGTACACATATATACATGGGGTGAGCAGGGGTCACAGTGCAGGATGGAGCCAGGGTCTGGTACACATATATACATGGGGTGAGCAGGGGTCACAGTGCAGGACGGAGCCAGGGTCCGGTACACATATATACATGGGGTGAGCAGGGGTCACAGTGCAGGACGGAGCCAGGGTCTGGTACACATATATACATGGGGTGAGCAGGGGTCACAGTGCAGGACGGAGCCAGGGTCCGGTACACATATATACATGGGGTGAGCAGGGGTCACAGTGCAGGACGGAGCCAGGGTCTGGTACACATATATACATGGGGTGAGCAGGGGTCACAGTGCAGGACGGAGCCAGGGTCTGGTACACATATATACATGGGGTGAGCAGGGGTCACAGTGCAGGACGGAGCCAGGGTCTGGTACACATATATACATGGGGTGAGCAGGGGTCACAGTGCAGGACGGAGCCAGGGTCTGGTACACATATATACATGGGGTGAGCAGGGGTCACAGTGCAGGACGGAGCCAGGGTCTGGTACACATATATACATGGGGTGAGCAGGGGTCACAGTGCAGGACGGAGCCAGGGTCTGGTACACATATATACATGGGGTGAGCAGGGGTCACAGTGCAGGACGGAGCCAGGGTCTGGTACACATATATACATGGGGTGAGCAGGGGTCACAGTGCAGGACGGAGCCAGGGTCTGGTACACATATATACATGGGGTGAGCAGGGGTCACAGTGCAGGACGGAGCCAGGGTCTGGTACACATATATATATGGGGTGAGCAGGGGTCACAGTGCAGGACGGAGCCAGGGTCTGGTACACATATATACATGGGGTGAGCAGGGGTCACAGTGCAGGACGGAGCCAGGGTCTGGTACACATTTATACATGGGGTGAGCAGGGGTCACAGTGCAGGACAGAGCCAGGGTCTGGTACACATATATACATGGGGTGAGCAGGGGTCACAGTGCAGGACGGAGCCAGGGTCTGGTACACATATATACATGGGGTGAGCAGGGGTCACAGTGCAGGACGGAGCCAGGGTCTGGTACACATATATACATGGGGTGAGCAGGGGTCACAGTGCAGGACGGAGCCAGGGTCTGGTACTCGGGAGACACAACAATAGTCCGGTATATGAGAAAGGAGTAGACAGCGATTAAACTCGCAGCCGGTCACCCGTTCACAGGTACAATGAAGTAGCAGACTCTGAGGAGACGTTGTAGAGAGTGACCATGTGTAACTCCTCCGCTGAGCTCGTATGCACTGATCTAGTTGGTACAGTTAGCAGGTGTGAGGTGCCCACGGGGGGAGGGGTGGGGGATGTCCGAGCGCCCAAACGCCGCAGGGGGAAAAGGCCCCTGACTTCGTGTGCAGGGCACTCGTTTACTGTAAGGGGAAAAGAGGGACTACGGGAGGGACAGCTCCATGAGGTGAGTGCACCAAGGGAACGGCCCTCGCCGCGGCTATACTCACGTACGCGACTCACCGATGGTGCCCCCTTGGCTCCTTCCGCATACCTTGTCTTCCGATCAGCACCTGTAAGACAAGAGAGACAGCACAACGACACCCCTTCCCAACACCTCTGTTACTTACCCAATCCCGAGGGACCGCTATGAAACTCACCACACCGTACGTTACCTCAGACCGACCACTCTCGCGTCCTGAGATGCTGTGCCCCACAGGCCTACGCCCACGGCCCGAGCCCCGGCCGTTAAGCCCACCTTGTCCTGGGGCTCAGGACTTAGGTGCCCTTCCGGACGGATGGAGGGGGTTCTATAAACAGCTCCTGACTCTACTTAGTACCTACTTAGGAACCGAGTGCTCCCTACTCTACGTCAGGACCTAGTGTCCTGTTAGCTCTGGGCCGAATGCCTACTTCCAACTACCAGGGCCTACTGCCCGCTCACCATCAGGGACCTTATGTCCCTCTACCAGCAAGGACCCGGAGTCCTTGCTACGCTACAGGGCAGCCGCCCTGCTACACTCTTGGAAGCCTATTGCTTCCCTAACCAGAGGCCTTATGCCTCTCTGCACTAAAGGGCCTTGCGCCCACTTAAGCTCAGGGCCTTGTGCCCTGCGGGGGAGACGAGCTCCTACCTACTCTGGCCTACAGCCAGAAGCTACTTACGGGCCTTGTGCCCGGCGGGGGAGACAAGCTCCTACCTAAGGTCCTTCGCCCGGTGTCTACCTAAGGGCCTTGTGCACTGCGGGGGAGCCACGCTCTTACCTGAGGGCCTTATGCCCTGCACTTACCTAAGGGCCTTGTGCCCTCTAACCACTAAGGGCCTTGCGCCCTCTAAACGACTAGGGCCTTGTGCCCTCTAAATGACTAGGGCCTTGTGCCCTCTCAACACCTACAATGGCCACCGCTGCCTGCACTACAGGCCTAGCGCCTGAAGGTGCCCCCGAGCCTTATGCCCGACCTAAAAGAGTAATTGGTACTCACCTGCTCTGCGCAGGGAACTTGACTTGACCCGCCATCTTCGGGCCTTCCAGGCTCTCCAACCGCCGACGCCTCTTCTCCTGTTCGACGCTGTTGAAGGCTGCTTGGAGGGGGCGCTCTTAACTCTTACAAGGGCTCCCCGCCGACGATCTCGGCTTCGGTGTCTTGTTTGCAGTCTTTGGGCGGCAGGGTAGCTCACAGCCATTACAAGGGCTCCCTGCCAATTCTTCCGCTACTGAACTTCTCCCGGCGACGTCCTTCTTCTTTCCATCCACCGCCGGACTGACCTCGTGACGGCGCCCGGCGGCTGATAAAGCCGTCGGCGCGCTGATGTCATCGGCCGTCGCCGCGAGCCAATCACCAGTAGTTTGAATGGCCGGGGGCGAGCCAGAATGGGCTCGCCGATCCGCCCGCTGATTGGCCAGCAGCGGAAAGTGAGCCGTGATTGGCTCACTTGCCTGCTGCCGCCGGGACCTGCAAAAGAAGGTCGGGGATACTCACCGCTGGAACGCCGGCCCGGTGAGTCTCTTCTGTCCTCCCTCTTCTCCCTCTTCACCCTCTTCAAGGGCCGACGGACGGTGCACTTCTCCACACAGGGGGGGGCCCCAGTCAATTAGTACTACTGACTAATTAGCAGAAGGGATGAGTGCAGGTAGTGAGGGAGGAAAGCAGATGACGTTACCTGTGGAGGAAAGAGAAAGCTGTAGAGGTGTATTCATTATATAAATTCTATTATGTATGATTTATAGGCAATATAATTAATTAAATATAACATTATGAGATCTATTTATGAAGCTGTGATCAGCAAAAAATCCGGAGAAAACTGAGAATGGCTATTGCAGCTCTGCTCTTAATTCATCAAAGGGTTAATGCAGAAGATATCAGGGATTTCACCCATTTACCACAGTCCCCAGAAACCTCAATAGGAACCGTGATCTGACCCATTTTATCAAGCTGTGCTCTTCTCTGCCAACCCTCCGAACCTAACGCCGTCTCGGAGATCTCTTCCCGCTGGCTGCACTAACCCCCCGGGTGATTGACAGGTACTGGATCCCGGTGGTCTGTGGGCGGTTATACAGGTGTCCTTATCTATTGCAGTAAGGTCACGTACTCATCTGATTACCTTCAGTGCTTGGTAGGAGCTGGAGGATGAAACATAGAGAAGTGGATATAATGAATCCTTACAGATAGGTGAGGACTGAGCCATTGGTTGGACATAACTTGGTGACACCTGGTACATACAAAATAATAGTATTACTAAAGTTGAACTCTAGTAAAGGCAAGCCGCATAGAGTTTGTAAAAATACCCCAAGCCTTAGTTAAACAGGCAGAGCAGACATAAGCTGGACCAGATCATCGCTTAGGAGCGAAACCCAATTCTCTAACGCAGGGGTTCCAGTGTATCGGAGAAGAGGTCCGACTCTTATACTAGTGGCACTCCGGTATGTATCGTAGCGTTATGTGGATACATAGTTACTGCAGACCGCTGCCCGCCAAGGATAAATAGACCCCTATGTCTGCCAGGACCCACACAGATGATTGGTAGGTTACCAGGGATAAGATGGGAGAAACCATTTTCTGATGCACTTTATTCATCTAATAACATTTTTATACATGTTCTATTCCAGATAACAGTTCATGATGTCACCTCATGTATGAGGACGTGCTTCATTTCACTGGATTTTTTATATTAGAATTGGATTTTCTGTGACCATTTATATTTTTTCATTGTAAAAAAAAATATGGTCACACCGCTTTCCCCTCGCAAATAGTCACAAAAACATGAAAATTAGAGAAATTGAATCATGCGATGGTTAAAGTGACGCGTTTTGCAGAAAAATTAATTAAAATGGATAAATTCGCACCTAATTGAATAACCCGCTTTGGGTTTATTGTGACTATTTAAGTTAAAAAAAAGACTACCAGAAAAGTCAACATGATCCCGGAGAAGATCTATATAAATAGAAAGTGTTGTATTACTGCGCAGGAAGAGGCGAGATAGAGGTTTAGCGCAGTGTGTCGCATAGTGCAAGTGAAATGTGAAGCTCCTATAGAGGGAAAGTTAAGTGAGCATGATCACCTAACCATTCATGCAGAATATGGCAATCCTAACTAAGACAATGCCTTGCAGGCCAAGTCTTATTCAAGCCAGGCAAAGCAGCGTGACACCTCAATTACACTTCCTTTCCGAGACAGCGGCCCCATCCACCTGGAATAATATGCTGAGATAATAATGACAACGTCCCACAAACTAATCCTTAGTAGCCAGCGAGACGCGGAAAATAAATAGTAACTAGGAAGTCTCAAATGACTGGATTCTGGAGATGTGAGACCAGTGGTTATAACAGGAGTGTGGAAGAGGGGGCAGAATGATGGGGAGGAGAGGGGAGGAAGAAGAGGGCAGGAGGAGATGGGGGAGCAAGAGCGGGCAGGAGGAGCGGTGGAGAAGGAGGGGCCAGGGCTATGGGGAGGAGAGGGAAGGAAGAAGAGGGCAGGAGAAGGGGGGAGCAAGAGGGGGAGGGGGGGGGCAGCAGAAAGGAGGAGGAGGAAGGAGAGGCAGAATGATGGGGAGGGACAGGTAGAGGGGGCAGGGGGAGCGGGGGAGAAGGAGGGGGCAGGGCTATGGGGAGGAGAGGGAAGGAAGAAGAGGGCAGGAGAAGGGGGGAGCAAGAAGGAGGAGGGGGAGGGGGGGCAGCAGAAAGGAGGAGGAAGGAGAGGCAGAATGATGGGGAGGGACAGGTAGAGGGGGCAGGAGGAGCGGGGGAGAAGGAGGGGGCAGGGCTATGGGGAGGAGAGGGGAGGAAGAAGAGGGCAGGGGAAGGGGGGAGCAAGAGGGAGGAGGGGGAGGGGGGAAAGCAGAAAGGAGGGGGAAGAAGGAGAGGCAGAATGATGGGGAGGGACAGGTAGAGGGGGCAGATTTTCTAGTCACCCTAGTAGGTTAGAAAGAGGGATGTCTCCTGTCCCTAGAGCGCTGTGTGGGGGTAACTGAGACACTTAGTTATAAACTGTAACGTTTGCAGTTCTGCACAGTCTCCCGACATAACAAGCTGGTTGTGTAAACTGGGCATGAACAGGGTTTCATGATAGAGATGACACCAGTGTAACCATCACTACGCTGCGCCGTTGTTAATGCCTGGCTATGTGTTGGCATAGCCTGTCTCACTTCACACTTACCCACACATAGAGGGCACGAGTTGGATGAACTAAAATACTTTGTGCTGCTGTTATGATTGTAATGTTCAGAGCCCCGACCACTTCATCTTCTGCAGATCTGTGTGTGATCAGTTCTGAAGAATCAATGAAGCCCTGGTTATTAGAGTAACCGCCATTGTAACAGTGTAACAAGAAGTGAGGAATCACCAAAATACACCCCAGAGAATTGTTTTCAATGTCCTGGATGATGAACGGTTTATTGCAGGTTCATTATGACGCTGTCTTTTCTGGTGTTTGATGGGAATATGTGACTGAGCCCAGAGACGTGAAATAGGTATGTATACTGTATACTGCCTACACTGAGTCATCGTCTGTATACTGCACACGTCACATCTAATCAGCCTCTGAGTGCTGCTCAATGGGCATTGATTGAAGAGCACTTTAATGCCTGGTTCTGGGGGCTTAATAAACATGCAATTTACCATGGACAATACACTGTATTTATGACTAACATACGACCCACAGGAGAGCTTCACCATGATGTGTCATAACTATATATGTCATTATTTCTTATATGCTGCATATTAGATCCTGATAGATTCATCACTGTTGCTGTTTGACTATCTCCAAGTGTGATTGATAAACATATACCGTGTTACGTTTCCCAGGATCCCTCTGTAAATAGTTTCAGGTAATGAGTTATACGTCTCTGTTATGCATTATGCAAATTCAGCTGCTGGGTGCACCCATAAAACCACTTTCTGTTGCAGGTGAGACAATGTAAGGGGCAGAGCCTGACTTAGGATGGGGTCACTACCTAGCCCAGTGCTAAAATGCAGTGTAAACATAGAGTTGGTTATACTCCCCAATATTGGGACACAATAAGCCCCACCCCTGAGGTACCTAAGCCCCACCCCTGACCCTCTTTAACCCAAAACAAACCTACTCCAAAAACCCCTTTTGGGTGAGACTCCACCCTTTAGAGGTTCAGGATACGGGACAGCTGGGTGCTATGCAGTATTGCCCTGCAGATAAAGAAATGTTTATATTTGCACCCCTGCACACCATGGTTTGCTCCACTGCAGAGACTTCACTCTGCAAATGGGGGTCTGATACAGGTGTGTTAAGGGGTGCTGGCTTGAGATCCTAGAAAGGGCAAAGTGAGCTGATGAATGGTGTGGCTGGATCACTTATAAATAATTTATTGAAGATATTTATTTTAATTAGGAGCGTAATGCACCTCTGTATATCATTGCAGATGTACTTAACCTCTTATAGTGGTATGTGTTTTGTATGGAAATGTATGAGACAGTATGCCATGTTTGGGTTTTGCAACAGTCTAGAGACAGGTAATCTCATGTTAATTAGACCTTTTCATCGCTCAGTGACCAAACGCCTGTTGAGCCTGAAAGACAGGAGGAGGTAATTATACTTGCTGGTAGACTCCCTATGCAAGTGATCACCGATGAATGTGAATGTTGCAAGTTAAATTGCTTTCAAAGCAAGGTTAGAGAAATGTTATATCCTAATGGTAAACAAAACATTCAATAGAAAACCTCAGACGTAGTGGTGCTGCTAGCAACAATGTAAAAAGGTGTTAAACCCCTCCAGCCTGAGTTATGTGTAGGCTGCATGAATCAGTCTGGATTGGTTAGAGGGGCAGGAGGCTGGATTACCTCCTGCCAAGCTTGTGTCCAAAAACTGTATTTAAAGAGCCCTGTCTTACACTGAAATGTATTATACCATCTATACATCCGGATATCACTAGTACCTAAAACTAGTGTGTGTGTAACTGTCCTGAGCTAATAAACATCACTGTTTAAGGAACCTGCCTTGATGACTACTTACCTGCTGTAATTCCTGTGACCACAGATTAGACCAATCTAATCCGTTATCCGGCTGTTCTAAGGTTAGGGCCCAGCTCTCCGGTACCACCGCTCTGCCCGCTACCGGCTGCTCTGGTCTGTGTGATAGGCCAGAGAGAACCATCCACAGCACCCTGACCTGAAGGCAAGAGGTCAGTGTACCAGCCCAGGTGCCCAGCACGGGGGTACACTAGCTGCGTCCGTTACCCAGAGGGAAGCGGTTCTGGATGCCGCTAAGGAGTCCAGTGGTGGCAGCAGCTTAAGCCCTTCCTACTGCGGTTAGAGGGCACCATTGGGATAAAGAAAACGGGACGGTGACAAGGCAAGCCCAGCCGGTCCCCAGCAACGCAACGGATAGGGTGGCATAGGCGGTCCATCCTGTCACAAATGGTAATTAACCGTAGTCCGTGGGTCCATTGGTAACATAAGGTATATTGTCCCATCATCTCATGAAGGCTTCAGACAAGAAGTGTAATATATAGAACGATTATCATGTTATATCAGAGGTTGATGATTGACTCCTGAATATAGAGACATAAGGAAATGTCTTCTCTTTATGATGCTGAAGGACATTCTCCTTATAGCTTCAATCTATTCATCAGTCATTTGCTTTTCACGGTATCTCTTGGCTGAGTACATGGTTTGTAAGACACTTGAACCTCTGTTTCCGACACTTAAGCTCAAGCAGTTTTGTAACTGAGCCGTATATAGAGTGGAGAAGAGGAGAACTCTGTTCTAAATCAGGCCGAGGAAACGTATCTGGGAGGTCAGTCGTACAGGTCACAGCAGGATAAACGCTCAAGGGCACGCGGTAAATACTACTAATAATAAGTACTATAATACTGTGCCCAGGACAGGCTATGGCCACGAGAGGCTGATGCTGGGGGTAAATTACTCTTATAAATGGAGCACAGAACACCAGCGTATTCCCGTTATATACAGAGCCACTCACATATGCAGATACATCCGTGATCTATTAGTACAAGTCACTGACATTAGCGTGTTCTTACTGGCATGTATACGTGTTTCTGCAAGTCTGCGTGGGCCACATTTGTGTAAACACGCATGTACTCCACCAATGTAACACTTCTCCTGGAATGAAGACATTATTATTATTAGGGAACTGAGGAAGTGACCGAATTGCTTGTGTCACATGACCGACACTGGACCTATCATGTCTGTATACATGCCTGGTGCATAACGAGGGATACGCCCACAGCGTCTACATACTGGGTTTTGGAGATAAACTGCGCAGCCATTTGTGGAATTGTTGATCTGTCAGGAGATGCACATGACGAACACAGTACAAACGTCCAGCCCGCTACCCCGTAGGACACCCCAGCATTACGGCACAAATTCTGCTTGTTCATCCTCTTTTATCTCTTAGGCTATAGATTGATGAATATTGGTGAACCCCCAGAATGGCTGCCTGGAAGGTGTAGAGGTAGGTGACCCCAAACATAGAGCAACCAGAGACTAGTGGTGCCTATTACATGCACATATGAAATCACTGATCTGAATACTGTATTTATGGAGATATTAGGAATAACTGCAGTCAGTGTGATCTCTGCAATACACTGGAAACATGATGTTATACTGGTAACAATGTATCTGATTATATTGTCAGTGACATCGAAAATGTAACATTGTCGCAGGGTTATGTTTTATTACAAGGCGACCGGTTATATTTTTATTTCATACTGCGACTACATCAAAAAGATTGGGAAATATATGCTAATGAGGAGGAGTGTGCGGGGTTTAGAATAACACCAAAGAAGAATGACACTTTTACAGAATTTATGAATGAGTTTGGTTAAAAAAATAGAAACTACGTTCAGAACCAGAGGTGAAACCACTGGCAGTGCAGGGGACGGAGGTGAGGGGGCCCGAAAGTAAGGGGTCCTGGAGGTGAGGGGGCCCGAAAGTAAGGGGTCCTGGAGGTGAAGGGGGCCCGAAAGTAAGGGGTCCTGGAGGTGAAGGGGGCCCGAAAGTAAGGGGTCCTGGAGGTGAAGGGGGCCCGAAAGTAAGGGGTCCTGGAGGTGAAGGGGGCCCAGAGCATATTCCGTAGCGCTTTACAATTGGGAACAAGCTCAGTAATAAAACAATACTGGGTAATACAGACAGAGAGGTAACAGGGCCCTGCTGGAAAGCTTACAGTGTATTGGACAATGAGAGCCTGATACATAAGTGTAGTCAGAGCCGTAACTTTTAATATTAGGGCCTGGAGTGAGAAATAAAAATGCCACTCCCCTAGCTCTCAATTTTGACCAAATGAACCTCAAATATTCATAAACTGCGCCCCCCCCCCCCCCCCTTCAGTGTTGCGCCCTGGGTGGTCTCCCCTATCGCACAGCCCTAGATACGGTCCTGGGTAAGTGCTTCATATTGTTACAGAGTACAGTGGGAAGAAGTGCTTAGGGGCTGTTAGATCTGGTCACACAGCGCTGTTGGTCAGGGGGTCTTGTTGTCTTGTGTTAGCTGTGTAGAGGGTGGTAATAGGGTAACCTAGGGAGATTAAGAGAGTGGTTGTGGAATATTATAAGCTTGCCTGCAGAGGTGGGTTTTCAGAGAACGTTTGAAGGTTTGAAGACCGAAAAAAGTCCTGTAACCGGGAATGGGAGAAGGTGATGAGAGTGGATGAGAGACGCAGATCTTGTGAGGAGATGTATGTTGGTGAAGTTTGTTAATGACCTTGTATGTTAGTAGAATATTTGATACTATGAAACAGCCGAGCATATGTGGTTTCCTTGTTTTCACTGCATCAATGTTGCCGGCTGATCAGAAGCTTTTTTTTGTGCTCAGCAGCAAGATGACTAATATGTCTCAGTTAATGGTCTCCTCTCACGTAATGGAACTTTGCAGGAAAATTGTAGCTGTGTAATAGATGTCGTGCAGTGTCATTTTGCTGTAATAGCGGTGTCTGTACATAAGGTGCTTTCACAGGACAGGAAGCGACTGCATATTTACATATGGTCATACTTACAGCTTAGTACCCATGGGCTTATTTCATTCTGTGCTGCAAACTGCATCATTGCTGTTACTCTTAGCAACCAACCAGCCAATCAGACTAACCTCTAATTCATCAGAGCAGTGGCCAGTAATTATAGCAGATAATTACTGTTTTAACATTTTATTAATTATATTTACTAGGCAAACCTAGTGGTAACCGCCTTAAATTAACCTGAAATGTAATGACTAAATTAGTTTATTAACAGAATTCAATAACTTTTTTTATATACTACATTGCATGTAGAATTGTTAACAGAGTATAATGAATAAATAACTATATTATCAATTACTATATTAAAGGAACTAAAGAATTTCTTTATGCACTACATTATATGTGTAAGTTCTTCCACCAAGTTGACATCCTCGAGGGCGGCCTCTTGACATGTTTGTTGAAAGCATAGTGAGGATAAGTGAATAATGAAATAAATCAACAGTCCTTAGATTGTACGCTCCTTCGAGCAGGGCCTTCTCTCCTTCTGTTCTCCACCACCTTAACTCTGCTCTCCAGCTCCTTGTCTCTTCCGTGAGGTCCTCCTGCCCTTTTACCCCCTTCTCTACCCCGCTGGGGGCTCTCACCTCTCATCTAGCTGTACATCGAGCTTCTGAGTTACTGTGCTTTTTGTTAACTGTACCGTGCTGTCTCACCCTGTATCGTGTTTCTGTCTGTCCCTGTACGGCGCTACGGATACCTAGTGGCGCCCTATACATAAAAATTAATAATAATAATAATAATAATAATAATAATTGAGGTCCCCATAAAACGCACTGATACATGGGGCTGCAAATAACTGTCACAGTTTCCAGACCACCCGGCAGGTCACATGTTCCAGGTCACCGAGCAGGTGTACAGGAACAGTTCACTAACTGTCACAGTTTCCAGAACGACCAGCAGGTGCACAGGTGTATTGCCAACTGTCACATTTTCCAGAGGACAATGGTAATGCTTAGTTGTAAATGGCGGGTGTACGTTTTGCAATATAACTTTGAAACAATGTAACCGATTACAACGCCAATATTTTACTGCAAATCTACAGACCAAGACCTTTAATTTGGTATATGATATGCTCAGACAACGGCATCATAGAAATAAGTTGCTCATAAAAGTCGTACTTATGCTATTAATATATAAATTAATATGCCATTTTTGTAGAAATATATCCACAGTTGATAATCAGTATAATAATGTTCTTGTCCCTCGCATATTGTAGAGTTATTTGTGCCAGCCCCTTATTATTACCAATACTGTGTGTATTGTGTTCCGGGTATCTATAAGCTGCACTGAATGCTGATAAAGAACACGCTGGTATAGCCTTCACGTTACCATTACCAGCCACATCTAGCTAACCCTTATTGCTGGGGTTTATTGTTCATGTACAACGCACTACTGGTCCCAATTCCACCACTGCCTCTTATTCAGGTACTATAGTAACACCCCAGCATTACTAGCGCAGTTTGGCCCTGATTTAGTTTGACACATTTTGCTCCCAAACACCCGTCCCACCTCTCCACGTACAAGGAACCGCACCGCACAACTCTAGATACAGAGAAGAGAAGCGATGACTCAGCCGTCCAGCTGCGATATGGTGACAAGCCCTAAATGTTTTACAACCAGAAGGCAGCAAGAAGATATTTGATGGAAACTTTATTATTAATTAAGTGATACAAATGAAAAAATATATATGCATTGTGGTGTTTTGTGTCTGTAATTAAGCGCTCACACCCGCATCACTTCAAGGTAGTACATGGGATAGTTCATCCACCTCTATGTGTATATCGCCAGCATACTCCGCAGCGGAACACAAAGAGATACGAGGGCGCTGCTCACAAGCTGACAATATATAGGATATTGGTCAAGAGAAAGAAAAAAAGTTAATTGGTAGGGGCACCGAGGCTTCTAATATGTAAACTGATATTTAAATAAAATATAACTTTTATTTTTAATATTAAAATAAGCGAATAATCACTATATATATATATATATATATATATATATATATATATATATATTATACTGTTATTAAGATGTATTAAAATAATCAGAAACACTACACTTACCTTACCGACATGAACTCAGGAATTTCCATTTCCTCTCAACATCACTTGAATAGCACTACAAAATTAATAGCAAACACAGTCAATATAGCTAATATTCACGATAAAATTAATATGTAAAAATAATAATAACAAAAAATAAATAATAAAAACATAAAAATTTAATTTATAGCACTAACTCTATGATATTACAATATATTACACCAAATTATTGTTCAGCAATAATCACTATATTTGTTTTTTGCACAATCATTACATGTAATTTTCACTTGTGTATCATCACTAGGTAATATTACCTCCTACTCACCTTTTTAATTTACTTAATTATATAAAGATAATATCAGAGTAAAATAGATTAACAATTTTATACTAACATATTTTGGGATAACTAAATATATGTGTCAACAAATGGGAACATCCAAAAATCATAACACTAAGTGAAATCATCTTCCAGTATATAATTAATAACATCAGATAAATGAAATTAACGTAAAAAGGTATAGCTAGAATATGTAACAAAACCAGGCTACCCTAGAACTATACTACACAAATAAATAATACACACTTAACCATTTCATAATAATCAATGATAGCAATTGTATTTATATAAACATAGATGTACCTGGAATACCCAATATCACTGTAACTGCATAAACAATAGATAAACTAAATGCATGTAGACAATAGCCTGTGATTACATACACAGCACAATGTCTAACCACTTCTTTGACAATCAAGATCCGCCCTGAAAATATGAGAGAATACTGAAAACAATAATAAGCATTAATATGATTATTGACTAGGGAATGTTAATCTCTAAATTTGTCATAAATAAACAAATTAAATATAGTATGATCTCCATATTTTGACGGAGACCTGATTAATAAATACTTCATAGTGTGGGCCCCAATATCAAAAACATTCTGTAAATTTTACCCACCCCTATACCGATGAATTTTGAATGGTTGAAATTGCGGTCATGTGACAACGGAGATATGTTCTCCAAAGTATCTAAGAAATGTTAATTACAATGATACTATATAAATAAACAATATATACTTAACCACCTTATAATAATTGAATATAGTAATTGTATTTATATAATCAAAGATGTACTTTCAATACTCAAACCATTGCAAATATATAAATAACAGGTCAACTGAATGTATGTAATCAAAAGACTGTGATCATACACACAGCATAATGTCTAAATCATCCTCTAGACAATCGAGATCTGTCTTGAAAACATATGAAAATAATGAAGATAATAAAAAGTTATAATATGATCACCTATTAGGAAATGTCAATACCAAAATCTATCACAAATGAATAAATCAAATATAGTACGATCTCCACACTTTAGATTGAGATCAGAACAACAAACATCTTGAAGGGGCGGTACCTTAAAATCTGAGCACCAATAATATCTAATAAACTTCACCCACCCCCATATCGATGACTTTTGATTGTTGAAACTCCGATCACGTGGCAATGGAGATGTGCTCTCCAGTGTATTTAAGAAATGTCAAAACAGTGCCTCAGCCTGCCTTGGATAAAGCAGACTCAAGCGAAACGCGCGTCGGCGTACTCGCTGTCTGCAGGAAATATACCTTTTAGACTGGCAGCTTGCATAATACTCCGATAAAACCACAATTAGTTCGGAGCTATTATCTAGGTAGATAGCAATACACTCCCCGTTTTTGCTAGGAGACACTACAACCCTAATATATGGGCAAACAAGATAGTGTTTTTTCATCGCAGTGAAAATTTGAGCAACACTCAGCTGATTCTATTTTGAGAACAAGCTTAATGAGGGGAGGTTTCACTGTGTTCTGAGATACAAGTATCACCGAACAATATATGATCATAGCCAGTGGTGATACCATTAATCTACCCAAGCATAAGTCCACATATTTTGAAGGTCATATATACAGACAGCATTTGTTTTTTAGCTGATTTTAACATATTTTGCTTATTTTAATATTAAAAATAAAAGTTAAGGAGAGAGGTCAGGGGATGAAAGAAAGATTTGGATATCATCAGCATAGAGGTAGTACTGGAGGCCAAAGGAGCGGATGAGGGCACCTAGGGAGGAGATGTAGAGGGAGAAAAGCAGGGGGCCAAGAACGGAACCTTGAGGAACGCCAACAGGTAAGGGAAGAGGGAGGAATGTGGAGTCATGTGTAGAGACTGAGAAGGAGCTGTTGGTGAGGTAAGAGGAAAACCAGGAGAGGACAGTGTTACAGAGACCTATAGAACTGAGAGTTTGAAAAAGGAACGATATGAATAGAAACACGCGGTGTATAGGCTGTGTGTAGACACCTACAGGTATAACTATTTATTTACAATGAATTCAGAGCACACAACTTTTATATGATAATAATTTAAAATAACATGGTAATAATATAATAATATAACAACTAATGCAAAAAGAAGAAATGTAACTATGTTTTCTTTCAATATATTATAGATATTTTTTTACTTTCATCTATTATTTTAAAATAACAAATAACTCTTCAATGAGTACCTTTGCATACCGATTTTATGGTTTGTGATTGGGCGGTGTCTTCCATTCATCGCTGCTCTGCATAGCGCACCTGCTATTGGTGTGCGAGGAAACCACACCCCCATTGCGATGTGGCCACGCCCCCTGTCTCCATGGCGGGGAGTACCATGTTGGGAGGTATGCCTTTGTTCTGATCATACGGCATTTACACCGGCCCTGTAGCAAGTGCAAAGCATAGGGCTGAACTAAAGCTAAACACAGGATTTGAATTAGCCGCTTCTGCATGAACACGTCCTTACTGTACATGGCCTACGCCCCTTCCCCCACCTGTTCCACCTCTCACGTTGTAGGCAGTCGTAAGTGTCAGGTGTGTGCAGACGCGAATTGTGCGCAGGTGCATATGTTTGGTTTCTTGGCATCCTCAGTGCGAAATCAGACAAGATGCGCTACGCAAATGGTCATAGCTCTGGACTTAAATCATTATGTCTATATAACATTGTGACTTATATCTTCCTGTTATATAATGGGACTACACTGTCCTAATAAATGTTCCAGAATTGCAGGATGCACAAGTCTAAAGATATTTAGTCAGTCCTAGTTCCACATGATTGGGAGCTGCCGTGTGTGCTGCTTTCCTACCCCTTTACAGCAGTGTCACCTAGTGGCCAAATGATGCTGGTACAGTAATGACTAAGAGACGCTGGCTCTATATCACCCATAATGGCATATGGTAAATACACGATAACCCCTCTGTAGCTTTACGTTACCTAGAATGTGTGATGTAAGAAAATGAACCAACAGTATATCGCTGGCAATAGCACCGATATTGCTTTTTAATGGTTTAGAGTTCTTTATTATATTGTGCAGAGTATAAACTTGATGATATAAACACAGTCTGTAAAATGTCATATTCCAGGGAACGTCTCTGCACCCTCAAACTGACCCGATCGCCGTAGTTCAATTATAGTTATTTTCTACTAATGTGATCACTGTTGTTTGTGTTTGGAACCTATGTGGGTCTAAGTGTCAGCTAATCGCTCTTCTTACCGTCAAGTCCTATGTGCGATAAACTGTATTCATGTCAATATTTGTACAGCTGCTCAGTGTCCTGGGGATTGCAGTAATCACAAAACGCGCACATTCCATGCAGCCTCTTTAATTACGTTAATTCAGACATTAGTGTATCACAGATTAAGGATCTCAAGGGACAAATATTTCACATATCACCACTTATTTCTACTGCTGCTTGCTCCTCAGAGCGAGCAGCTTTATACACAGGTAGATGTTGGGTACGTGACATTGATCTCATCTAGGTAATAGGTGAAGCGCCTGAAGAATAACGCAGTAATCACAGGTCTCTAACGGGCTGTTTCTGTGTCTCCTGTATAGGTGAAGGAATGGCTATGTTTGAATTGCCAGATGCAGAGAGCTCTGGGAATGGACATGACTACAAAAACCAGATCAAAGAGCCAGCAACAACTCCACTCTCCTCTGTCTCCTTCACAGTCTCCAGCCAAACAGTCAAAACCTCCTCCTCTCTCCCAGTCACTTCATCAGCTGCCACTGTCCCATTCCGAACCGCAGCATCACCCACAGCCTTTGCCGCAGCAACACCCACAGCCTTTGCCGCAGCATCACCCACAGCCTCAACCGCAGCAACACCCACAGTCTTTGCCGCAGCAACGCCCACAGCCTCTGCCGCAGCAACGCCCACAGCCTCAACCGCAGCATCACCCACAGTCTCTGCCGCAGCAACACCCACAGGCTCAACCGCAGCATCACCCACAGTCACTGCCGCAGCAACACCCACAGTCTCTGCCGCAGCAACGCCCACAGGCTCAATCGCAGCAACACCCACAGTCTTTGCCGCAGCAACACCCACAGTCTCTGCCGCCGCAGCACCCACAGTCTTTGCCGCAGCAACGCCCACAGGCTCAATCACAGCAACGCTCACAGGCTCAATCGCAGCAACGCTCACAGCCTCAAACTCAGCCACAACCGCAACACCAACCACAACCTCAACCACAGCAAACCCCACAGCCTTCTCTACAGCAACGCTCACAGCCTCTGCCGCAGCAGCGCCCACAGCCTCAAACTCAGCCACAACCGCAACACCAACCACAGTCTCAACCGCAGCAACATTCACAACCACTGCATCACCCACAGCCTCCACAGCAGCAACACCCACAGTCACAACACCCTCCTCAGCATCAGACTGAACTCCAGGCCCGTCCTCAGTCTCAGCCACCAGGTCAATTCCAAGGTAGCACACAGAGCCATCATCATCAAAAGGCCCAGTATCAGTCACAAACCCAAGGCAAACCAAATACCCAAAACCAACAACAAGGTCACCATAAGCCCCAAGCTCAATATCAGTCCCAGGTAAGAGGTGGCGTGGAGACATCACTTGGGACTACGCAGATGGAAAATATCCAAAGTTCAAACATGTCTCATCAGCAAGGAAAAACTCAACCAACCCAACAAAGAGAACAAATAAGCCAAGGACACCCAAAACCTACTGCACCTCAGGATATTTTGAGGAGTTCCCCGCTACATGCTCAAGCAAAGCCTTCACCGGGTGAACAAAGGAAGACTCCCGGGAGTTCTCCTGCAAAAACCCCAGCACCTTCATCCCATGGTGCACAGGACCAGGCCCAGGAGGGGCTCACTGGGAAGCTGTTTGGCTTTGGAGCTTCTCTGTTGAACCAGGCGAGCACACTAATTTCTGTCCCTGAAGTCACCCCACCAAGCCAGCAGTCCCCTGGCAAAGTGCCTCCAAAAATAGTCTTCAGTGATGCAAGCAAGGACATAGGCGCTAAACCCCAGGGACAAGTGTCTGCAGTACAAAGCAGAGCTGAGATCTCCCCTCTTCATAAACAAGGGAAGAGTGACCATATTAAGCCAAAGGAAGTGCCGAAAGTTATGTGCCCATTGTGTAAAACAGAACTTAACGTGAGTTCCAGCGAGCCCCCTAACTATAACAGCTGTACGTCATGTAAAAAACAAGTCTGCAACATGTGTGGCTTCAACCCAACACCACACTTGGTGGAGGTAAGCGCGCTCTTTAACACATTCATTATGTTTCAGCAAGCTGCTCTAATTACATATCACTGTCTATTTAGGCAATATAACTCAATCTTTTTGTTGTAAAAGGAAATCTGAATTGGGTGAATAAGTGCAGCATTTTTTGCCCAGACTTTATGCCGTGCTTGTGACTGAAATATAGAGCACCTAAGATGGCATAGTCAATAAGAGAAATATATATCTATCTATCTATCCATCTATCTATCTATCTATCTATCTATCTGTCTATATTCTAAAGGATAAAAGGAAAGCAAAGCACCTGATAGTGTAATATTTCTGGAACTTTTAGCCAAAAAAAGGTGATATTGTAAATGTGTAAAGAATAGATTCTTTGATGTGGTGTGTAAAAGTTGTGTGCTTCACCGGATACTGTCCAAGGCTCCACTCCATATACAAGATACATATGTAAAGTAGCAATAGTGTAATATTGTTTCAGTATAATAACCAACACAAAACACCCCGTGGATGTAATTGTGTGTACCAGATATTAAATCAAAATTGCTTATCTGTAGTAGTAATCAAATCTCAAATCTCTTGATTTTAGGATCCTCTCTCTTTCAGGGTCCTCTCTCTCAGCGTCCTCTCTCAGGGTCCTCTCTCCCGCAGTCCCCTCTCTCCCGGGGTCCTCTCTCTCTCATGGTCCTCTCTCCCGGGGTCCTCTCTCTCTCATGGTCCTCTCTCCTGTGGTCCTCTCTCCTGTGGTCCTCTCTCCCACGGTCCTCCCTCTCAGGGTCCTCTCTCTCAGGGTCCTCTTTCCCGCGGTCCTCTCTCTTAGGGTCCTCTCTCTCAGGGTCCTCTCTCTCAGGGTCCTCTTTCCCGCGGTCCTCTCTCTTAGGGTCCTCTCTCCCACGGTCCTCCCTCTCAGGGTCCTCTCTCTCAGGGTCCTCTTTCCCGCGGTCCTCTCTCTTAGGGTCCTCTCTCTCAGGGTCCTCTCTCTCAGGGACCTCTCTCTCTCCCAGGGTCCTCTCTCTCCCAGGGTCCTTTCTCTCGCGGTCCTCTCTCTCGCGGTCCTCTCTCTCGCGGTCCTCTCTCGCGGTCCTCTCTCTCTAAGGGTCCTCTCTCTCAGGGTCCTCTCTCCCAGGGTCCTCCATCTCAGGGTCCTCTCTCCCAGGGTCTTCTCTCCCGCGGTCATCTCTCAGGGTCCTCCCTCTCAGGATCCTCTCCCCCAAGGTCCTCTCTCTCAGGGTCCTCTCTCTAAGGGTTCTCTCTCTCAGGGTCCTCTCTCCCAGGGTCCTCTCTCCCGCGGTCCTCTCTCCCAGGGTCCTCTCCCCCAAGGTCCTCTCTCCCAGGGTCCTCTCTCCCAGGGTCTTTTCTCTCAGGACCCTAAGCGTTATTTTTACTACTAATCATTTGCTGGTTATAAGTCTACTGACAGCTTAAGTAGTCTGGCATCCGCTGACTAACACATACGGGCACATTTTGCAGAAAGAAGAATGGACCTAGAATGTGGGGTTTTTCGCCCGCTGTTTGCGTGTACATTTTCAGACCAGAACACATTTATAAAAAGGGGAATTTCGCCTTCAGATAGCTTTAATGTATTGACTTGTACATGTACTCCTGCAAGTTTTACTTATCAGTCCATACACTAAAATATATAGATTTTAACTGCATTATGAGCTATAAGAGACAGATATTGTTACTTTATTCTGCATTTCCTCAGGAAAACACTAATTTGGATAAAGGCAGCAAGAAATGCATGTTATAATTGTAAGCTCCCATTATTTCCTTCCACCAACATCCTTATCTGAGAGAATCACCTGGGTTTGTCTGATTATAGGATCCACCCGTCTCGCCCTGTGAAAGGGGTTCTGTCAGCAGTCCTGGGGCACAGTGCGTGAACCTTCTCCTCTGAGGTGTTATCCATCATCTCACAGTCAAACATTGGATTAATTCAGTGGGCAAATAACACATGTCGTACAGACAGCGCCGTTCTATGGTCCAGAACGTGTTAGTGGAACCTGTTGTAGGCTGCACACATCTATGGCTGGGGTGGTCATATAATCTGAGCTCCAGAGCGTTACATGAGAAATACATCAAAATATCTTCCAAGAGCTTATAAACTGGGTACACACTACACCGTTATCAGCAGATTATATCACAGAAGTGTGCACCCTGCACCGAGGAGTCATTATCTCTCCAAAGCACATGAAATCCTTAAACTGAACTAAAAATCAAAAAAATAAAAATATAAATGTGGTTCCAATCCCGCAGTGTGTACGTACTCCGGACCGGCAGTGTCCACAGATCTCTATGGAGGGGGCAGAGTCACCATCTTTTCAGCCGATGGTTATGATCACGGCCACCAAGAGGAATTTGAGAGCAATTTTCTGGGCCCCCCTTCATACGCAGTAGGAGAAGGGAAGCGTGCCATCGCTGTGCTGTGGCACCAACGAAAGGGGGGGCGCGGTCAACATGACGTTATGGGGGGAATTCAATTAGCCGCGAAGTGTCTCGGAACGTCCGTAAGACGCTTCACGGCAGAGATTTTGACAGAAATTTGTACCGTAATTGCCGGCAATGTGTGTGGCACGATGTCCGCGCGCTATATCGCCAGCAGTTGTGTATTACATTGGTGTTACTCTCTCCTACCTGTTATTGCAGCTTTCACCATCTGGTACTGGATTCTGGTCTGGATCCTGGAATAATAAGTGAACCCAGTACACAGCACAGTATATAATTATATAACAAGCCAAATATGTGATAAAAATAATCACAGATATCTATATGTTTGGAAATGGTCAGATAATGACACATTGTAGCTGTATAAAAGAAACGGCTGCCTCTTGCGTCCCATGCAAAGACAAATACACAATAAAATGAAACATAAACTAATAACGATGAGAGAAAATTCCATAACTCCAAACTAATTTATTCATAAAGTAACAATATGGGGCAGACGTTCCTGAGACGCCTCGCGTCTGATTGAATCTCCCCCATGTCTCACAATGCAACAAATTATAAAATGTATGTATATTTATATATACATATAAAAGATGTACACACCTTTAATAATAATAATAAAATATTATTTATATATATATAATCTTAATTTTTAGCATGCAGTATATAACACATACATTGTAATGATACATAACATTTATAACGCCACCCCCACAACAACATTACAACCGGGTTGGTTACACTTAAACGATATTGTAAATAACGACACTGAGGAGAGCTACAAATAAAATCCGAATTGATGATAAAAGCGATTTAATTATAAACAGACTTACCTGAAAACCGACGCTGCAGATCAGTGATGGGAGCACCGTGCTGACCGCAATGTTGGGTGAAGTGTTTAAAAACTTAACCTGCGGGGTCCCAACATTGTGGCTTTAAATTAACATTCATACAGGTCGCGATGACGTTATATTGTAGTGCCGGAGAGCTGTCCAGGCGTAATAAGTTGCGATCAGCACGGTGCTCCCATCAGTGATCTGCAGCGTCGGTTTTCAGGTAAGTCTGTTTATAAATAAATCGCTTTTTTCCTCAATTCGGATTTTATTTGTAGCTCTCCTCGATGTCGGATTTGTGGAATTGTTGTAATGATTACCATCGTTACAGCCCCCTCCAGACACATCATACCCCCCCCAGGCACTTCATATCCCTCCCCCAGACGCATTATATCCCCCCAGACACATTATATCCCTCCCCCAGACACATCATACCCCCCCAGGCACTTCATATCCCTCCCCCAGACGCATTATATCCCCCCAGACACATTATATCCCTCCCCCAGACACATCATACCCCCCCAGGCACTTCATATCCCTCCCCCAGACACATCATATCCCCCCCCCCAGGCACTTCATATCCCTCCCCCAGATACATCATACCCCCCCAGACACATTATATCCCTACAGACACATCATACACCCCCAGGCACTTAATATCCCTCCCCCAGAATTATTATATTCCCCCAGACACATTATATCGCTCCTCCAGACACATCATACCCTCCCAGACACATCATACCCCCCCAGACACATTATATCCCTCCCCCAGACACATCATACCCCCCCAGACACATTATATCCCTACAGACACATCATACCCCCCCAGGCACTTCATATCCCTCCCCCAGACACATCATACCCCCCCAGACACATCATACCCCCCCCCCCAGGCACTTCATATCCCACCGACAGACACATTATATCCCCCCCCAGGCACTTCATACCCCCCCCCCCAGGCACTTCATATCCCTCCGACAGACACATTATATCCCTCCCCCAGACGCATTATATTCCCCCAGACACATTATATCCTCCCCCAGACGCATTATATTCCCCCAGACACATTATATCGCTCCTCCAGACACATCATACCCTCCCAGACACATCATACCCCCCCCAGGCACATCATATCCTTCCCCCAGACACATCATACCCCCCCCAGGCACATCATATCCCTCCCCCAGACACATCATATCCCTCCCCCAGACGCATTATATTCCCCCAGACACATTATATCGCTCCTCCAGACACATCATACCCCCCCCAGACACATCATACCCCCCCAGACACATTATATCCCTACAGACACATCATACCCCCCCAGGCACTTCATATCCCTCCCCCAGACACATACCCCCCCAGACACATCATACCCCCCCCCCCAGGCACTTCATATCCCACCGACAGACACATTATATCCTCCCCCAGACGCATTATATTCCCCCAGACACATTATATCGCTCCTCCCAGACACATCATACCCCCCCCCAGGCACATCATATCCCTCCCTCAGACACATCATATCCCTCCCCCAGACGCATTATATTCCCCCAGACACATTATATCGCTCCTCCAGACACATCATACCCTCCCAGACACATCATACCCCCCCAGACACATTATATCCCTACAGACACATCATACCCCCCCAGGCACTTTATATCCCTCCCCCAGACACATCATACCCCCCCAGACACATCATACCCCCCCCCCCCAGGCACTTCATATCCCACCGACAGACACATTATATCCCCCCCCAGGCACTTCATACCCCCCCCCAGGCACTTCATATCCCTCCGACAGACACATTATATCCCTCCCCCAGACGCATTATATTCCCCCAGACACATTATATCCTCCCCCAGACGCATTATATTCCCCCAGACACATTATATCGCTCCTCCAGACACATCATACCCTCCCAGACACATCATACCCCCCCCAGGCACATCATATCCTTCCCCCAGACACATCATACCCCCCCCAGGCACATCATATCCCTCCCCCAGACACATCATATCCCTCCCCCAGACGCATTATATTCCCCCAGACACATTATATCGCTCCTCCAGACACATCATACCCCCCTCAGACACATCATACCCCCCCCAGGCACATCATATCCTTCCCCCAGACACATCATACCCCCCCCCCAGGCACTTCATATCCCTCCCCCAGACACATCATACCCCCCCAGGCACTTCATATCCCTCCCCCAGACACATCATACCCCCCCAGACACATTATATCCCTACAGACACATCATACACCCCCAGGCACTTCATATCCCTCCCCTAGACGCATTATATCCCCCCAGACACATTATATCCCCAGACACATTATATCGCTCCTCCAGACACATCATACCCCCCCAGACACATTATACCCCCCCCAGACACATTATATCCCCCCAGACACATTATATCGCTCCTCCAGACACATCATACCCCCCCAGACACATTATACCCCCCCAGACACATCATACCCCCCCAGACACATTATATCGCTCCTCCAGACACATCATACCCCCCCAGACACATTATACCCCCCCAGACACATTATACCCCCCCAGACACATTATACCCTCCCAGACACATTATACCCCCCCAGACACATTATATCCCTACAGACACATCATACCCCCCCCAGGCACTTCATATCCCTCCCCCAGACGCATTATATCCCCCCAGACACATTATATCCCTCCCCCAGACACATCATAACCCCCCAGGCACTTCATATCCCTCCCCCAGACACATCATATCCCCCCTCCAGGCACTTCATATCCCTCCCCCCAGGCACTTCATATCCCTCCCCCAGATACATCATACCCCCCCAGACACATTATATCCCTACAGACACATCATACACCCCCAGGCACTTCATATCCCTCCCCCAGACGCATTATATTCCCCCAGACACATTATATCGCTCCTCCAGACACATCATACCCTCCCAGACACATCATACCCCCCCAGACACATTATATCCCTCCCCCAGACACATCATACCCCCCCAGACACATCATACCCCCCCCCAGGCACTTCATATCCCACCGACAGACACATTATATCCCCCCCCAGGCACTTCATACCCCCCCCCCCAGGCACTTCATATCCCTCCGACAGACACATTATATCCCTCCCCCAGACGCATTATATTCCCCCAGACACATTATATCCTCCCCCAGACGCATTATATTCCCCCAGACACATTATATCGCTCCTCCAGACACATCATACCCTCCCAGACACATCATACCCCCCCCAGGCACATCATATCCTTCCCCCAGACACATCATACCCCCCCCAGGCACATCATATCCCTCCCCCAGACACATCATATCCCTCCCCCAGACGCATTATATTCCCCCAGACACATTATATCGCTCCTCCAGACACATCATACCCCCCCCAGACACATCATACCCCCCCCCCCCAGGCACATCATATCCTTCCCCCAGACACATCATACCCCCCCCAGGCACTTCATACCCCCCCCCCAGGCACTTCATATCCCTCCGACAGACACATTATACCCCGCCAGACACATTATATCCCTCCCCCAGACACATCATACCCCCCCCAGGCACATCATATCCCTCCCCCAGACACTTCATACCCCCCCCCAGGCACTTCATATCCCTCCGACAGACACATTATACCCCCCCAGACACATTATATCCCTCCCCCGGACACATCATACCCCCCCAGGCACTTCATATCCCTTCCCCAGACGCATTATATCCCCCCAGACACATATCCCCCCAGACACATCATACCCCCCCAGGCACTTCATATCCCTTCCCCAGACACATCATACCCCCCCCAGGCACTTCATACCCCCCCCCCAGGCACTTCATATCCCTCCCCCAGACACATCATATCCCCCCCCTAGACACATCATACCCCCCCCTAGACACATCATACACCCCCAGGCACTTCATATCCCTCCGACAGACACATTATATCCACCCAGACACATTATATCCCCCCAGACACATCATATCCCTCCCCCAGACACATCATATCCCCCTCCCTAGACACATCATACCCCCCAGGCACTTCATATCCCTCCCCCAGACATATCATACCCCCCCAGGCACTTTATATCCCTCCCCCAGACACATCATACCCCCTCAGGCACTTTATATCCCTCCCCCAGACACATCATACCCCCCCAGGCACTTTATATCCCTCCCCCGGACACATCATACCCCCCCAGGCACTTTATATCCCTCCCCCGGACACATCATACCCCCCCAGGCACTTCATATCCCTCCCCCAGACACATCATACCCCCCCAGACACATCATGTTCCCCCCCCCCTAGACACATCATACCCCCCTAGGCACTTCATATACCTCCCCCATACACATCATACCCCCCTAGACATATCATACCCCCCCAGGCACTTCATATCCCTCCCCCAGACACATCATACCCCCCCAGACACATCATGTTCCCCCCCCCCCTAGACACATCATACACCCCTAGGCACTTCATATCCCCCACCCAGGCACTTCATATACCTCCCCCATACACATCATACCCCCCTAGACATATCATACCCCCCCAGGCACTTCATATCCTTCCCCCAGACACATCATATCCCCCCCCTGGACACATCATATCATCCTCCCCCCTAGACACATCATACCCCCCCAGGCACTTCATATCCCTCCCCCCTAGACACATCATAACCCCCAGGGACTTCATATCCCTCCCCCCGACACATCATACCCCTCCCCCCCCCCCAGACACATCATATCCCCCCCCAGGCACTTCATATCCCTCCCCAGACACATCATTCCCCCCCCCAGACACATCATACCCCTCCCCCCCCAGACACATCATACCCCCCCAGGCACTTCATATCCCTCCCCAGACACATCATTCCCCCCCCCAGACACATCATACCCCTCCCCCAGGCACATAATACCCCCCCAGGCACTTCTTATCCCTCTCTCCGACACATCATACCCCCCCAGACACAATATATCCGTCCCCCAGACACATCATGCTCCCTAGACACATTATATCCCCCCCCCAGACACATCATACCCCCCCAGAAGACACATTATACCCCCCCAGCCCAGCATACTTGCCTAAGCTGAGCTGGTGCAGAGTTGAAGCTCCTCCTCCTTTCTCTATCTAGGCTGCTGGGACAGTGTGTGACATCTCTGTCTGAGGACAGGGAGCTGCGGACAGCTGTCAGCTTGCCCCCCCCCCCCCCCCCCCCACAACCCTAAACAAATAATGCGGACGCTCGCCATCCACTGGGGATTTTTTTTTTAAAATCACTCTAAAAATATTGTTTACCAGACTGTGTGGGGCCCGGGGCCCTCAGGTAGGCCGGGCCCCGGTAATTTGTACCTGCCCTACCCCCCTGCCGGCGCCCCTAGTTATGACAGATCTGAGAGTGAATCGTGTAAAATGTATATAACGTGTGCACATGATCGGGGCTTTTATTGTGTTTCAGTTGTTGGTATAATCATTATAGATAAAACCGAGCCGAAGACTAAACATGAACTATAATAAGGCTGGCATGTTACAGCGGCTACAGTGGTAGAGGGATGGTAGCCCTCTGTGCTGGGGGAGCAGATGGTGGCAGCTCTACAATGCTGGAGAATACAGTGACAGACGTGGGCCTGGGTCATTAAAGAGAGTAAAGGTTCTCCTGGACAAACCATGTTACAATACGAGGGGTGCACAGTAGTTTATTATTTTGCACATAAGATAAATACTGGCTGTTTTTTCATATAGCACACAAATACCTGATAGCTTTGTTTGTACACTGAAATGTAAGGTTAATCTAGAATCTGCCTTACCCCAACTATAAATCTGTCCTCACATTTTACATTTACCTCCCCCTCAAATGCAACATGGTTTAGTCAAGGTGCAAAGTTACTCCTTTTTTTTTGCTTTCCTTTCCTTAATGAATCAGGACTGATGTGTTTTGGAGGTAAATTATGAGATACTTGCCTCATGGCCACCCGTTTCTCTGTATATTAGTATAGTGCTCTGTATATCAGTATAGACGCCCTCTAAATTAGTATAGGTGCTCTGTATATTAGTATAGGCGCTTTGTATATTACTATAGGTGCTCTGTATATTAGTATAGTGCTTTGTATATTAGTATAGGCTGCTCAGTATATTAGTATAGGCGCTTTGTATATTAGTATAGACCAGGGGTCAGGGAACTTTTTTACCTTTTACCCCTAAATATATTTAGATACGCCGACGTTACCCCCTTGATTTGAAAGGAAGGAAATAATATATTATTAATTATTGGAATTCAAAATTTTATTGAATCTATTCAAAATTTCTTTGAAAGCTTCAACTTCAAAACTTCAGGTTTTGGAGAAATTATGTTGCTTCATTTTTGATACCAGAGCATCAATATTGGGGCATTTTGATGTCAAAGCAATTTGGATACAGTCTTCAGCGTCCAGTCGAATTCTCTGCTTTGTTTTTATGTTTGTTAGAGTGGAAAATCCTTGTTCGCAAAGGTAGGTTGTTGCAAAAGGCAGCAACTTTTTAACTGCCTCCTCATGTGCAATTTTGAATGCCTTTGCAGCTGTTGACATCCAAAAATATGACAGATCTGCTTTGTTTTCAAATGCAATACATGCTTCATTATTGCATCAAAGCTCAAGAAGTGCCTCTTCCAACCCTTGAGGCTCTTCTGGTACAACAGCAATTTCACATTTAAAGGGGTCTACAATCCAACTGTGATTGTAGACCCCCAGGAATGCATGTGAATTGGCAGCATTACCCCGAGGAATTTAATTTTTACCCCATTTGGGGTAATTTACCCCTGTTCCCTGACCACTGGTATAGACGCTCTGTATATTAGTATAGTGCTTTGTATATTGGTATAGGTGATCTGTATATTAGTATAGGTCCTCTGTATATTTTATTATTATTATTATTATTATTAATTTTTATTTATAGGGCGCCACAAAGTATCCGTAGCGCCGTACAAGGACAAACAATGGCACAGTACAAGGTGAAACAGCACAGTACAAGTAACAGTAAGCACTATAACTCTGGGGGCTCAGGCACAGCATGAAAGAGAGGGAGGGGAAAAGTGAGTACAGGCAGGTAACTATGGCCCAAGAGGGTGGGCACGGATGACAGGTTGAGAGTCACTGAGGGAAGCGGAGAGAAGCGACAGGAGACAGAGGGCAGAGTGACTGAGAGGAGGTGAGCTGAGTAGCTGGAGAGCGCAGTTAAAAGTGATGGAAACAGAAGGTAGGAGAGCCCTGCTCAAAGGAGCTAACAATCTAAAGGGAGGGGAAGACAGACAGACACATGGATGAGACGGAGAGACGGGAGGAAGGGGGAGAAGGGAAGAAGGGATGAGAAAGAGAGGTAGCCGACCGGTGGGAGTTTAGGCATGAGACTGGAAGGCTTTAAGGAAAAGGTGGGTTTTTAATGTTCGTTTGAAAGAGGACAGATTAGGGGAAGTTCTGATGGAGCGGGGGAGCTTGTTCCAATGGAGGGGAGCGGCGCGGGAGAAGTCTTGGATACGTGCGTGAGAGGAGGTAATCAGAGGGGAAGAGAGGCGACGATCGTTGGACGATCACAGTGAGCAGGAGGGAGTGTGAATAGAGATAAGGTTAGAGATGTAGGGAGCAGTGGAGTTGGCGAGGGCCTTGTAAGTCAGAGTGAGGAGCTTGAAAAGGATTCTGTAGGGGAAGGGGAGCCAGTGAAGGGCTTGGTAGAGTGGGGATACAGAGGTGGAACGGCGAGAGAGGAAAATAAGCCTAGCAGCGGCGTTAAGTACAGATCTAAGGGGAGCGAGATGAGAGAGGGGGAGGCTGATAAGGAGAAGGTTGCAGTAGTCCAAGCGGGAGATAATCAGAGAGTGGACGAGAGATTTGGTGGCATCTATATATCCATATATTAGTATAGACGCTCTGTATATCAGTATAGGTGATCTGTATATAAGTATAGGTCCTCTGTATATTAGTATAGTGCTCTGTATATTAGTATAGGTGATCTGTATATTAGTATAGGTCCTCTGTATATTAGTATAGACGCTCTGTATATTAGTATAGGTGCTCTTTATATTAGTATAGTGCTCTGTATATCAGTATAGACGCCCTCTAAATTAGTATAGGCGCTCTGTATATTAGTATAGTGCTCTGTATATTAGTATAGGTGATCTGTATATTAGTATAGGTGATCTGTATATTAGTATAGTGCTCTGTATATCAGTATAGACGTCCTCTAAATTAGTATAGGTGCTCTGTATATTAGTGTAAGTGATCTGTATATTAGTATAGACGCTCTGTATATTAGTATAAGCGCTCTGTATATTAGTATAGGTGATCTGTATATTAGTATAGACGCTCTGTATATTAGTATAGGTGATCTGTATATTAGTGTAGGCGCTCTGTATATTAGTATAGGTGCTCTGTATATTAGTATAGGTGATCTGTATATTAGTATAGGTGTTCTGTATATTAGTATAGGTGATCTGTATATTAGTATAGGTGTTCTGTATATTAGTATAGGTGATCTGTATATTAGTGTAGGCGCTCTGTATATTAGTATAGGTGCTCTGTATATTAGTATAGGTGTTCTGTATATCAGTATAGGTGCTCTGTATATTAGTATAGGTGATCTGTATATTAGTATAGGTGTTCTGTATATTAGTATAGGTGCTCTGTATATTAGTGTAGGCGCTCTTTATATTAGTATAAGTCCTCTGTATATTAGTATAGGTCCTCTGTATATTAGTATAGGTGATCTGTATATTAGTATAGATGATCTGTATATTAGTATAGGTGCTCTGTATATTAGTGTAGGCGCTCTTTATATTAGTATAAGTCCTCTGTATATTAGTATAGGTCCTCTGTATATTAGTATAGGTGCTCTGTATATTAGTATAGGTGATCTGTATATTAGTATAGGTGTTCTGTATATTAGTATAGGTGCTCTGTATATTAGTGTAGGCGCTCTTTATATTAGTATAAGTCCTCTGTATATTAGTATAGGTCCTCTGTATATTAGTATAGGTGATCTGTATATTAGTATAGATGATCTGTATATTAGTATAGGTGCTCTGTATATTAGTGTAGGCGCTCTTTATATTAGTATAAGTCCTCTGTATATTAGTATAGGTCCTCTGTATATTAGTATAGGTGCTCTGTATATTAGTATAGGTGATCTGTATATTAGTATAGGTGTTCTGTATATTAGTATAGGTGCTCTGTATATTAGTGTAGGCGCTCTTTATATTAGTATAAGTCCTCTGTATATTAGTATAGGTCCTCTGTATATTAGTATAGGTGATCTGTATATTAGTATAGATGATCTGTATATTAGTATAGGTGCTCTGTATATTAGTGTAGGCGCTCTTTATATTAGTATAGGTCCTCTGTATATTAGTATAGGTCCTCTGTATATTAGTATAGGTGATCTGTATATTAGTATAGATGATCTGTATATTAGTATAGGTGCTCTGTATATTAGTGTAGGCGCTCTTTATATTAGTATAAGTCCTCTGTATATTAGTATAGGTCCTCTGTATATTAGTATAGGTGCTCTGTATATTAGTATAGGTGATCTGTATATTAGTATAGGTGTTCTGTATATTAGTATAGGTGCTCTGTATATTAGTGTAGGCGCTCTTTATATTAGTATAAGTCCTCTGTATATTAGTATAGGTCCTCTGTATATTAGTATAGGTGATCTGTATATTAGTATAGATGATCTGTATATTAGTATAGGTGCTCTGTATATTAGTGTAGGCGCTCTTTATATTAGTATAAGTCCTCTGTATATTAGTATAGGTCCTCTGTATATTAGTATAGACGCTCTGTATATTAGTATAAGTTGAGGTTGCGTGTTATCTCATGTTAAACATAATGTGAAATGATAACGTCTGATCCCCCTCCTCAGTGGGTGTCAGGATATACGACTGTTTCTAATGAAGCTTTTACACTATTCATCTGTAGATAACAATGTTATAACCTGGAGTCATTGATACTTTTGTTGTTTACTGAGAGTTGTTAGACTGCAGTTATAACAAGATGACCGAGTTTAGAAGCCTCACTGCGGAAAGAGGAAGACTGTGTCCTGGTTCTTAGCTGTATAATAATATCATTTCTCTTCACTGCATACTAAGTGAATAAAAACAGGGAAAATGTATTAGTGTAAGTTTTTCAGAACTTTCATAAGTAGGTCAGCTCCTATTTGTACAAGCAGGTTCTAGTGAGCAAAAATAGAATATATTGTCTGAAAAACCTACAGTTGTACCAGCATTTCCCAAAACAGCCTAATATTCCCCTTGGTGTATGACCCCTAAAGTCTTTAGAGCTACCTACATTATACTGGTCACTGTGGCTGCTTAATATGATTGTAATTGGACTTCAAGGGAAACCTGCAGATCACTGTGGCTGTATATCATACTGCCCATTCAGCCGCTATAACTTGGTGGTCACTTAGGCTGTATTACAGTCTATTGGTAGAGTATTAGATCATTGTACTTGTGTGACATATTCAAAATTTGGGCTGCACAATTTGAAGATCATTGGTGGGGTATACTATGTGAATGTTTGTGGGCTAACTGTTGTGTTATATAACATGCAGGTCATTGGCTCTGTATAATATACATCACTAGTGGTTATATAACATGCAGGTCATTGGCTCTGTATAATATAGATCACTAGTGGTTATATAACATGCAGGTCATTGGCTCTGTTTAATATAGATCACTAGTGGTTATATAACATGCAGGTCATTGGTTCTGTATAATATACATCATTAGTGGTTATATAACATGCATGTCATTGGCTCTGTATAATATACATCACTAGTGGTTATATAACACGCAGGTCATTGGCTCTGTATAATATACATCACTAGTGGTTATATAACATGCAGGTCATTGGCTCTGTATAAAATACATCACTAGTGGTTATATAACACGCAGGTCATTGGCTCTGTATAATATAGATCACTAGTGGTTATATAACATGCAGGTCATTGGTAGCTGTATAATATAGATCACTAGTGGTTATATAACATGCAGGTCATTGGCTCTGTATAATATACATCACTAGTGGTTATATAACATGCAGGTCATTGGCTCTGTATAATATGGATCACTAGTGGTTATATAACATGCAGGTCATTGGCTCTGTATAATATACATCACTAGTGGTTATATAACATGCAGGTCATTGGCTCTGTATAATATAGATCACTAGTGGTTATATAACATGCAGGTCATTGGTTCTGTATAATATACATCACTAGTGGTTATATAACATTCAGGTCATTGACTCTGTATAATATAGATCACTAGTGGTTATATAACATGCAGGTCATTGGTAGCTGTATAATATACATCACTAGGGGTTATATAACACGCAGGTCATTGGCTCTGTATAATATAGATCACTAGTGGTTATATAACATGCAGGTCATTGGTAGCTGTATAATATAGATCACTAGTGGTTATATAACATGCAGGTTATTGGCTCTGTATAATATAGATCACTAGTGGTTATATAACACGCAGGTCATTGGCTCTGTATAATATAGATCACTAGTGGTTATATAACATGCAGGTCATTGGTAGCTGTATAATATAGATCACTAGTGGTTATATAACATGCAGGTCATTGGCTCTGTATAATATACATCACTAATGGTTATATAACATGCAGGTCATTGGCTCTGTATAATATAGATCACTAGTGGTTATATAACATGCAGGTCATTGGTAGCTGTATAATATACATCACTAGTGGTTATATAACATGCAGGTCATTGGTAGCTGTATAATATAGATCACTAGTGGTTATATAACATGCAGGTCATTGGCTCTGTATAATATAGATAACTAGTGGTTATATAACATGCAGGTCATTGGTTCTGTATAATATAGATCACTAGTGGTTATATAACATGCAGGTCATTGGTAGCTGTATAATATAGATCACTAGTGGTTATATAACATGCAGGTCATTGGTAGCTATATAATATAGATCACTAGTGGTTATATAACATGCAGGTCATTGGCTCTGTATAATATACATCACTAATGGTTATATAACATGCAGGTCATTGGCTCTGTATAATATACATCACTAATGGTTATATAACATGCAGGTCATTGGCTCTGTATAATATACATCACTAGTGGTTATATAACATGCAGGTCATTGGTAGCTGTATAATATAGATCACTAGTGGTTATATAACATGCAGGTCATTGGTAGCTATATAATATAGATCACTAGTGGTTATATAACATGCAGGTCATTGGCTCTGTATAATATACATCACTAATGGTTATATAACATGCAGGTCATTGGCTCTGTATAATATAGATCACTAGTGGTTATATAACATGCAGGTCATTGGCTCTGTATAATATACATCACTAGTGGTTATATGACATGCAGGTCATTGGTTCTGTATAATATAGATCACTAGTGGTTATATAACATGCAGGTCATTGGCTCTGTATAATATAGATCACTAGTGGTTATATAACATGCAGGTCATTGGTTCTGTATAATATACATCACTAGTGGTTATATAACATGCAGGTCATTGGTAGCTGTATAATATAGATCACTAGTGGTTATATAACATGCAGGTCATTGGTAGCTATATAATATAGATCACTAGTGGTTATATAACATGCAGGTCATTGGCTCTGTATAATATAGATCACTAGTGGTTATATAACATGCAGGTCATTGACTCTGTATAATATACATCACTAGTGGTTATATAACATGCAGGTCATTGGCTCTGTATAATATAGATCACTAGTGGTTATATAACATGCAGGTCATTGGTAGCTGTATAATATACATCACTAGTGGTTATATAACATGCAGGTCATTGGTAGCTGTATAATATAGATCACTAGTGGTTATATAACATGCAGTTCATTGGCTCTGTATAATATAGATCACTAGTGGTTATATAACATGCAGGTCATTGGTTCTGTATAATATAGATCACTAGTGGTTATATAACATGCAGGTCATTGGCTCTATAGAATATACATCACTAGTGGTTATATAACATGCAGGTCATTGGCTCTGTATAATATAGATCACTAGTGGTTATATAACATGCAGGTCATTGGCTCTGTATAATATAGATCACTAGTGGTTATATAACATGCAGGTCATTGGCTCTGTATAATATACATCACTAGTGGTTATATAACACGCAGGTCATTGGCTCTGTATAATATAGATCACTAGTGGTTATATAACATGCAGGTCATTGGCTCTGTATAATATAGATCACAGGTGGTTATATAACATGCAGGTCATTGGCTCTGTATAATATAGATCACTAGTGGTTATATAACATGCAGGTCATTGGTTCTGTATAATATATATCACTAGTGGTTATATAAAATGCAGGTCATTGGCTCTTTATAATATACATCACTAGTGGTTATATAACATGCAGGTCATTGACTCTGTATAATATAGATCACTAGTGGTTATATAACATGCAGGTCATTGGCTCTGTATAATATACATCACTAGTGGTTATATAACATGCAGGTCTTTGGCTCTGTATAATATACATCACTAGTGGTTATATAACATGCAGGTCATTGGCTCTGTATAATATAGATCACTAGTGGTTATATAACATGCAGGTCATTGGCTCTGTATAATATAGATCACTAGTGGTTATATAACATGCAGGTCATTGGTTCTGTATAATATACATCACTAGTGGTTATATAACATGCAGGTCATTGGTTCTGTATAATATACATCACTAGTGGTTATATAACATGCAGGTCATTGGTAGCTGTATAATATAGATCACTAGTGGTTATATAACATGCAGGTCATTGGTAGCTATATAATATAGATCACTAGTGGTTATATAACATGCAGGTCATTGGCTCTGTATAATATAGATCACTAGTGGTTATATAACATGCAGGTCATTGGTAGCTGTATAATATACATCACTAGTGGTTATATAACACGCAGGTCATTGGCTCTGTATAATATAGATCACTAGTGGTTATATAACATGCAGGTCATTGGTAGCTGTATAATATAGATCACTAGTGGTTATATAACATGCAGGTCATTGGCTCTGTATAATATAGATCACTAGTGGCTATATAACACGCAGGTCATTGGCTCTGTATAATATAGATCACTAGTGGTTATATAACATGCAGGTCATTGGTTCTGTATAATATAGATCACTAGTGGTTATATAACATGCAGGTCATTGGCTCTATAGAATATACATCACTAGTGGTTATATAACATGCAGGTCATTGGCTCTGTATAATATAAATCACTAGAGGTTATATAACATGCAGGTCATTGGCTCTGTATAATATACATCACTAGTGGTTATATAACACGCAGGTCATTGGCTCTGTATAATATAGATCACTAGTGGTTATATAACATGCAGGTCATTGGCTCTGTATAATATAGATCACTAGTGGTTATATAACATGCAGGTCATTGGCTCTGTATAATATAGATCACTAGTGGTTATATAACATGCAGGTCATTGGTTCTGTATAATATACATCATTAGTGGTTATATAACATGCATGTCATTGGCTCTGTATAATATACATCACTAGTGGTTATATAACACGCAGGTCATTGGCTCTGTATAATATACATCACTAGTGGTTATATAACATGCAGGTCATTGGCTCTGTATAATATACATCACTAGTGGTTATATAACACGCAGGTCATTGGCTCTGTATAATATAGATCACTAGTGGTTATATAACATGCAGGTCATTGGTAGCTGTATAATATAGATCACTAGTGGTTATATAACATGCAGGTCATTGGCTCTGTATAATATACATCACTAGTGGTTATATAACATGCAGGTCATTGGCTCTGTATAATATGGATCACTAGTGGTTATATAACATGCAGGTCATTGGCTCTGTATAATATACATCACTAGTGGTTATATAACATGCAGGTCATTGGCTCTGTATAATATAGATCACTAGTGGTTATATAACATGCAGGTCATTGGTTCTGTATAATATACATCACTAGTGGTTATATAACATTCAGGTCATTGACTCTGTATAATATAGATCACTAGTGGTTATATAACATGCAGGTCATTGGTAGCTGTATAATATACATCACTAGGGGTTATATAACACGCAGGTCATTGGCTCTGTATAATATAGATCACTAGTGGTTATATAACATGCAGGTCATTGGTAGCTGTATAATATAGATCACTAGTGGTTATATAACATGCAGGTCATTGGCTCTGTATAATATACATCACTAATGGTTATATAACATGCAGGTCATTGGCTCTGTATAATATAGATCACTAGTGGTTATATAACATGCAGGTCATTGGTAGCTGTATAATATACATCACTAGTGGTTATATAACATGCAGGTCATTGGTAGCTGTATAATATAGATCACTAGTGGTTATATAACATGCAGGTCATTGGCTCTGTATAATATAGATCACTAGTGGTTATATAACATGCAGGTCATTGGTTCTGTATAATATAGATCACTAGTGGTTATATAACATGCAGGTCATTGGTAGCTGTATAATATAGATCACTAGTGGTTATATAACATGCAGGTCATTGGTAGCTATATAATATAGATCACTAGTGGTTATATAACATGCAGGTCATTGGCTCTGTATAATATACATCACTAATGGTTATATAACATGCAGGTCATTGGCTCTGTATAATATACATCACTAATGGTTATATAACATGCAGGTCATTGGCTCTGTATAATATACATCACTAGTGGTTATATAACATGCAGGTCATTGGTAGCTGTATAATATAGATCACTAGTGGTTATATAACATGCAGGTCATTGGTAGCTATATAATATAGATCACTAGTGGTTATATAACATGCAGGTCATTGGCTCTGTATAATATACATCACTAATGGTTATATAACATGCAGGTCATTGGCTCTGTATAATATAGATCACTAGTGGTTATATAACATGCAGGTCATTGGCTCTGTATAATATACATCACTAGTGGTTATATGACATGCAGGTCATTGGTTCTGTATAATATAGATCACTAGTGGTTATATAACATGCAGGTCATTGGCTCTGTATAATATAGATCACTAGTGGTTATATAACATGCAGGTCATTGGTTCTGTATAATATACATCACTAGTGGTTATATAACATGCAGGTCATTGGTAGCTGTATAATATAGATCACTAGTGGTTATATAACATGCAGGTCATTGGTAGCTATATAATATAGATCACTAGTGGTTATATAACATGCAGGTCATTGGCTCTGTATAATATAGATCACTAGTGGTTATATAACATGCAGGTCATTGACTCTGTATAATATACATCACTAGTGGTTATATAACATGCAGGTCATTGGCTCTGTATAATATAGATCACTAGTGGTTATATAACATGCAGGTCATTGGTAGCTGTATAATATACATCACTAGTGGTTATATAACATGCAGGTCATTGGTAGCTGTATAATATAGATCACTAGTGGTTATATAACATGCAGTTCATTGGCTCTGTATAATATAGATCACTAGTGGTTATATAACATGCAGGTCATTGGTTCTGTATAATATAGATCACTAGTGGTTATATAACATGCAGGTCATTGGCTCTATAGAATATACATCACTAGTGGTTATATAACATGCAGGTCATTGGCTCTGTATAATATAGATCACTAGTGGTTATATAACATGCAGGTCATTGGCTCTGTATAATATAGATCACTAGTGGTTATATAACATGCAGGTCATTGGCTCTGTATAATATACATCACTAGTGGTTATATAACACGCAGGTCATTGGCTCTGTATAATATAGATCACTAGTGGTTATATAACATGCAGGTCATTGGCTCTGTATAATATAGATCACAGGTGGTTATATAACATGCAGGTCATTGGCTCTGTATAATATAGATCACTAGTGGTTATATAACATGCAGGTCATTGGTTCTGTATAATATATATCACTAGTGGTTATATAAAATGCAGGTCATTGGCTCTTTATAATATACATCACTAGTGGTTATATAACATGCAGGTCATTGACTCTGTATAATATAGATCACTAGTGGTTATATAACATGCAGGTCATTGGCTCTGTATAATATACATCACTAGTGGTTATATAACATGCAGGTCTTTGGCTCTGTATAATATACATCACTAGTGGTTATATAACATGCAGGTCATTGGCTCTGTATAATATAGATCACTAGTGGTTATATAACATGCAGGTCATTGGCTCTGTATAATATAGATCACTAGTGGTTATATAACATGCAGGTCATTGGTTCTGTATAATATACATCACTAGTGGTTATATAACATGCAGGTCATTGGTTCTGTATAATATACATCACTAGTGGTTATATAACATGCAGGTCATTGGTAGCTGTATAATATAGATCACTAGTGGTTATATAACATGCAGGTCATTGGTAGCTATATAATATAGATCACTAGTGGTTATATAACATGCAGGTCATTGGCTCTGTATAATATAGATCACTAGTGGTTATATAACATGCAGGTCATTGGTAGCTGTATAATATACATCACTAGTGGTTATATAACACGCAGGTCATTGGCTCTGTATAATATAGATCACTAGTGGTTATATAACATGCAGGTCATTGGTAGCTGTATAATATAGATCACTAGTGGTTATATAACATGCAGGTCATTGGCTCTGTATAATATAGATCACTAGTGGCTATATAACACGCAGGTCATTGGCTCTGTATAATATAGATCACTAGTGGTTATATAACATGCAGGTCATTGGTTCTGTATAATATAGATCACTAGTGGTTATATAACATGCAGGTCATTGGCTCTATAGAATATACATCACTAGTGGTTATATAACATGCAGGTCATTGGCTCTGTATAATATAGATCACTAGAGGTTATATAACATGCAGGTCATTGGCTCTGTATAATATACATCACTAGTGGTTATATAACACGCAGGTCATTGGCTCTGTATAATATAGATCACTAGTGGTTATATAACATGCAGGTCATTGGCTCTGTATAATATAGATCACTAGTGGTTATATAACATGCAGGTCATTGGCTCTGTATAATATAGATCACTAGTGGTTATATAACATGCAGGTCATTGGTTCTGTATAATATACATCATTAGTGGTTATATAACATGCATGTCATTGGCTCTGTATAATATACATCACTAGTGGTTATATAACACGCAGGTCATTGGCTCTGTATAATATACATCACTAGTGGTTATATAACATGCAGGTCATTGGCTCTGTATAATATACATCACTAGTGGTTATATAACACGCAGGTCATTGGCTCTGTATAATATAGATCACTAGTGGTTATATAACATGCAGGTCATTGGTAGCTGTATAATATAGATCACTAGTGGTTATATAACATGCAGGTCATTGGCTCTGTATAATATACATCACTAGTGGTTATATAACATGCAGGTCATTGGCTCTGTATAATATGGATCACTAGTGGTTATATAACATGCAGGTCATTGGCTCTGTATAATATACATCACTAGTGGTTATATAACATGCAGGTCATTGGCTCTGTATAATATAGATCACTAGTGGTTATATAACATGCAGGTCATTGGTTCTGTATAATATACATCACTAGTGGTTATATAACATTCAGGTCATTGACTCTGTATAATATAGATCACTAGTGGTTATATAACATGCAGGTCATTGGTAGCTGTATAATATACATCACTAGGGGTTATATAGCACGCAGGTCATTGGCTCTGTATAATATAGATCACTAGTGGTTATATAACATGCAGGTCATTGGTAGCTGTATAATATAGATCACTAGTGGTTATATAACATGCAGGTCATTGGCTCTGTATAATATACATCACTAATGGTTATATAACATGCAGGTCATTGGCTCTGTATAATATAGATCACTAGTGGTTATATAACATGCAGGTCATTGGTAGCTGTATAATATACATCACTAGTGGTTATATAACATGCAGGTCATTGGTAGCTGTATAATATAGATCACTAGTGGTTATATAACATGCAGGTCATTGGCTCTGTATAATATAGATCACTAGTGGTTATATAACATGCAGGTCATTGGTTCTGTATAATATAGATCACTAGTGGTTATATAACATGCAGGTCATTGGTAGCTGTATAATATAGATCACTAGTGGTTATATAACATGCAGGTCATTGGTAGCTATATAATATAGATCACTAGTGGTTATATAACATGCAGGTCATTGGCTCTGTATAATATACATCACTAATGGTTATATAACATGCAGGTCATTGGCTCTGTATAATATACATCACTAATGGTTATATAACATGCAGGTCATTGGCTCTGTATAATATACATCACTAGTGGTTATATAACATGCAGGTCATTGGTAGCTGTATAATATAGATCACTAGTGGTTATATAACATGCAGGTCATTGGTAGCTATATAATATAGATCACTAGTGGTTATATAACATGCAGGTCATTGGCTCTGTATAATATACATCACTAATGGTTATATAACATGCAGGTCATTGGCTCTGTATAATATAGATCACTAGTGGTTATATAACATGCAGGTCATTGGCTCTGTATAATATACATCACTAGTGGTTATATGACATGCAGGTCATTGGTTCTGTATAATATAGATCACTAGTGGTTATATAACATGCAGGTCATTGGCTCTGTATAATATAGATCACTAGTGGTTATATAACATGCAGGTCATTGGTTCTGTATAATATACATCACTAGTGGTTATATAACATGCAGGTCATTGGTAGCTGTATAATATAGATCACTAGTGGTTATATAACATGCAGGTCATTGGTAGCTATATAATATAGATCACTAGTGGTTATATAACATGCAGGTCATTGGTTCTGTATAATATACATCACTAGTGGTTATATAACATTCAGGTCATTGACTCTGTATAATATAGATCACTAGTGGTTATATAACATGCAGGTCATTGGTAGCTGTATAATATACATCACTAGGGGTTATATAACACGCAGGTCATTGGCTCTGTATAATATAGATCACTAGTGGTTATATAACATGCAGGTCATTGGTAGCTGTATAATATAGATCACTAGTGGTTATATAACATGCAGGTCATTGGCTCTGTATAATATACATCACTAATGGTTATATAACATGCAGGTCATTGGCTCTGTATAATATAGATCACTAGTGGTTATATAACATGCAGGTCATTGGTAGCTGTATAATATACATCACTAGTGGTTATATAACATGCAGGTCATTGGTAGCTGTATAATATAGATCACTAGTGGTTATATAACATGCAGGTCATTGGCTCTGTATAATATAGATCACTAGTGGTTATATAACATGCAGGTCATTGGTTCTGTATAATATAGATCACTAGTGGTTATATAACATGCAGGTCATTGGTAGCTGTATAATATAGATCACTAGTGGTTATATAACATGCAGGTCATTGGTAGCTATATAATATAGATCACTAGTGGTTATATAACATGCAGGTCATTGGCTCTGTATAATATACATCACTAATGGTTATATAACATGCAGGTCATTGGCTCTGTATAATATACATCACTAATGGTTATATAACATGCAGGTCATTGGCTCTGTATAATATACATCACTAGTGGTTATATAACATGCAGGTCATTGGTAGCTGTATAATATAGATCACTAGTGGTTATATAACATGCAGGTCATTGGTAGCTATATAATATAGATCACTAGTGGTTATATAACATGCAGGTCATTGGCTCTGTATAATATACATCACTAATGGTTATATAACATGCAGGTCATTGGCTCTGTATAATATAGATCACTAGTGGTTATATAACATGCAGGTCATTGGCTCTGTATAATATACATCACTAGTGGTTATATGACATGCAGGTCATTGGTTCTGTATAATATAGATCACTAGTGGTTATATAACATGCAGGTCATTGGCTCTGTATAATATAGATCACTAGTGGTTATATAACATGCAGGTCATTGGTTCTGTATAATATACATCACTAGTGGTTATATAACATGCAGGTCATTGGTAGCTGTATAATATAGATCACTAGTGGTTATATAACATGCAGGTCATTGGTAGCTATATAATATAGATCACTAGTGGTTATATAACATGCAGGTCATTGGCTCTGTATAATATAGATCACTAGTGGTTATATAACATGCAGGTCATTGACTCTGTATAATATACATCACTAGTGGTTATATAACATGCAGTTCATTGGTAGCTGTATAATATAGATCACTAGTGGTTATATAACATGCAGTTCATTGGCTCTGTATAATATAGATCACTAGTGGTTATATAACATGCAGGTCATTGGTTCTGTATAATATAGATCACTAGTGGTTATATAACATGCAGGTCATTGGCTCTATAGAATATACATCACTAGTGGTTATATAACATGCAGGTCATTGGCTCTGTATAATATAGATCACTAGTGGTTATATAACATGCAGGTCATTGGCTCTGTATAATATAGATCACTAGTGGTTATATAACATGCAGGTCATTGGCTCTGTATAATATACATCACTAGTGGTTATATAACACGCAGGTCATTGGCTCTGTATAATATAGATCACTAGTGGTTATATAACATGCAGGTCATTGGCTCTGTATAATATAGATCACAGGTGGTTATATAACATGCAGGTCATTGGCTCTGTATAATATAGATCACTAGTGGTTATATAACATGCAGGTCATTGGTTCTGTATAATATATATCACTAGTGGTTATATAAAATGCAGGTCATTGGCTCTTTATAATATACATCACTAGTGGTTATATAACATGCAGGTCATTGACTCTGTATAATATAGATCACTAGTGGTTATATAACATGCAGGTCATTGGCTCTGTATAATATACATCACTAGTGGTTATATAACATGCAGGTCATTGGCTCTGTATAATATAGATCACTAGTGGTTATATAACATGCAGGTCATTGGTAGCTGTATAATATAGATCACTAGTGGTTATATAACATGCAGGTCATTGGCTCTATAGAATATACATCACTAGTGGTTATATAACATGCAGGTCATTGGCTCTGTATAATATAGATCACTAGAGGTTATATAACATGCAGGTCATTGGCTCTGTATAATATACATCACTAGTGGTTATATAACACGCAGGTCATTGTCTCTGTATAATATAGATCACTAGTGGTTATATAACATGCAGGTCATTGGCTCTGTATAATATAGATCACTAGTGGTTATATAACATGCAGGTCATTGGCTCTGTATAATATAGATCACTAGTGGTTATATAACATGCAGGTCATTGGTTCTGTATAATATACATCATTAGTGGTTATATAACATGCATGTCATTGGCTCTGTATAATATACATCACTAGTGGTTATATAACACGCAGGTCATTGGCTCTGTATAATATACATCACTAGTGGTTATATAACATGCAGGTCATTGGCTCTGTATAATATACATCACTAGTGGTTATATAACACGCAGGTCATTGGCTCTGTATAATATAGATCACTAGTGGTTATATAACATGCAGGTCATTGGTAGCTGTATAATATAGATCACTAGTGGTTATATAACATGCAGGTCATTGGCTCTGTATAATATACATCACTAGTGGTTATATAACATGCAGGTCATTGGCTCTGTATAATATACATCACTAATGGTTATATAACATGCAGGTCATTGGCTCTGTATAATATAGATCACTAGTGGTTATATAACATGCAGGTCATTGGTTCTGTATAATATACATCACTAGTGGTTATATAACATTCAGGTCATTGACTCTGTATAATATAGATCACTAGTGGTTATATAACACGCAGGTCATTGGCTCTGTATAATATAGATCACTAGTGGTTATATAACATGCAGGTCATTGGTAGCTGTATAATATAGATCACTAGTGGTTATATAACATGCAGGTCATTGGCTCTGTATAATATGGATCACTAGTGGTTATATAACATGCAGGTCATTGGCTCTGTATAATATACATCACTAATGGTTATATAACATGCAGGTCATTGGCTCTGTATAATATAGATCACTAGTGGTTATATAACATGCAGGTCATTGGTTCTGTATAATATACATCACTAGTGGTTATATAACATTCAGGTCATTGACTCTGTATAATATAGATCACTAGTGGTTATATAACATGCAGGTCATTGGTAGCTGTATAATATACATCACTAGGGGTTATATAACACGCAGGTCATTGGCTCTGTATAATATAGATCACTAGTGGTTATATAACATGCAGGTCATTGGTAGCTGTATAATATAGATCACTAGTGGTTATATAACATGCAGGTCATTGGCTCTGTATAATATACATCACTAATGGTTATATAACATGCAGTTCATTGGCTCTGTATAATATAGATCACTAGTGGTTATATAACATGCAGGTCATTGGTAGCTGTATAATATACATCACTAGTGGTTATATAACATGCAGGTCATTGGTAGCTGTATAATATAGATCACTAGTGGTTATATAACATGCAGGTCATTGGCTCTGTATAATATAGATCACTAGTGGTTATATAACATGCAGGTCATTGGTTCTGTATAATATAGATCACTAGTGGTTATATAACATGCAGGTCATTGGTAGCTGTATAATATAGATCACTAGTGGTTATATAACATGCAGGTCATTGGTAGCTATATAATATAGATCACTAGTGGTTATATAACATGCAGGTCATTGGCTCTGTATAATATACATCACTAATGGTTATATAACATGCAGGTCATTGGCTCTGTATAATATACATCACTAATGGTTATATAACATGCAGGTCATTGGCTCTGTATAATATACATCACTAGTGGTTATATAACATGCAGGTCATTGGTAGCTGTATAATATAGATCACTAGTGGTTATATAACATGCAGGTCATTGGTAGCTATATAATATAGATCACTAGTGGTTATATAACATGCAGGTCATTGGCTCTGTATAATATACATCACTAATGGTTATATAACATGCAGGTCATTGGCTCTGTATAATATAGATCACTAGTGGTTATATAACATGCAGGTCATTGGCTCTGTATAATATACATCACTAGTGGTTATATGACATGCAGGTCATTGGTTCTGTATAATATAGATCACTAGTGGTTATATAACATGCAGGTCATTGGCTCTGTATAATATAGATCACTAGTGGTTATATAACATGCAGGTCATTGGTTCTGTATAATATACATCACTAGTGGTTATATAACATGCAGGTCATTGGTAGCTGTATAATATAGATCACTAGTGGTTATATAACATGCAGGTCATTGGTAGCTATATAATATAGATCACTAGTGGTTATATAACATGCAGGTCATTGGCTCTGTATAATATAGATCACTAGTGGTTATATAACATGCAGGTCATTGACTCTGTATAATATACATCACTAGTGGTTATATAACATGCAGGTCATTGGCTCTGTATAATATAGATCACTAGTGGTTATATAACATGCAGGTCATTGGTAGCTGTATAATATACATCACTAGTGGTTATATAACATGCAGGTCATTGGTAGCTGTATAATATAGATCACTAGTGGTTATATAACATGCAGTTCATTGGCTCTGTATAATATAGATCACTAGTGGTTATATAACATGCAGGTCATTGGTTCTGTATAATATAGATCACTAGTGGTTATATAACATGCAGGTCATTGGCTCTATAGAATATACATCACTAGTGGTTATATAACATGCAGGTCATTGGCTCTGTATAATATAGATCACTAGTGGTTATATAACATGCAGGTCATTGGCTCTGTATAATATAGATCACTAGTGGTTATATAACATGCAGGTCATTGGCTCTGTATAATATACATCACTAGTGGTTATATAACACGCAGGTCATTGGCTCTGTATAATATAGATCACTAGTGGTTATATAACATGCAGGTCATTGGCTCTGTATAATATAGATCACAGGTGGTTATATAACATGCAGGTCATTGGCTCTGTATAATATAGATCACTAGTGGTTATATAACATGCAGGTCATTGGTTCTGTATAATATATATCACTAGTGGTTATATAAAATGCAGGTCATTGGCTCTTTATAATATACATCACTAGTGGTTATATAACATGCAGGTCATTGACTCTGTATAATATAGATCACTAGTGGTTATATAACATGCAGGTCATTGGCTCTGTATAATATACATCACTAGTGGTTATATAACATGCAGGTCATTGGCTCTGTATAATATAGATCACTAGTGGTTATATAACATGCAGGTCATTGGTAGCTGTATAATATAGATCACTAGTGGTTATATAACATGCAGGTCATTGGCTCTGTATAATATAGATCACTAGTGGTTATATAACATGCAGGTCATTGGTTCTGTATAATATAGATCACTAGTGGTTATATAACATGCAGGTCATTGGCTCTGTATAATATAGATCACTAGTGGTTATATAACATGCAGGTCATTGGTTCTGTATAATATAGATCACTAGTGGTTATATAACATGCAGGTCATTGGTTCTGTATAATATAGATCACTTGTGGTTATATAACATGCAGGTCATTGGCTCTATATAATATACATCACTAGTGGTTATATAACATGCAGGTCATTGGCTCTTTATAATATAGATCACTAGTGGTTATATAACATGCAGGTCATTGGCTCTGTATAATATAGATCACTAGTGGTTATATAACATGCAGGTCATTGGCTCTGTATAATATACATCACTAGTGGTTATATAACATGCAGGTCATTGGCTCTGTATAATATACATCACTAGTGGTTATATAACATGCAGGTCATTGGCTCTGTATAATATAGATCACTAGTGGTTATATAACATGCAGGTCATTGGCTCTGTATAATATAGATCACTAGTGGTTATATAACATGCAGGTCATTGGTTCTGTATAATATACATCACTAGTGGTTATATAACATGCAGGTCATTGGTTCTGTATAATATACATCACTAGTGGTTATATAACATGCAGGTCATTGGTAGCTGTATAATATAGATCACTAGTGGTTATATAACATGCAGGTCATTGGTAGCTATATAATATAGATCACTAGTGGTTATATAACATGCAGGTCATTGGCTCTGTATAATATAGATCACTAGTGGTTATATAACATGCAGGTCATTGGTAGCTGTATAATATACATCACTAGTGGTTATATAACACGCAGGTCATTGGCTCTGTATAATATAGATCACTAGTGGCTATATAACATGCAGGTCATTGGTAGCTGTATAATATAGATCACTAGTGGTTATATAACATGCAGGTCATTGGCTCTGTATAATATAGATCACTAGTGGCTATATAACACGCAGGTCATTGGCTCTGTATAATATAGATCACTAGTGGTTATATAACATGCAGGTCATTGGTAGCTGTATAATATACATCACTAGTGGTTATATAACATGCAGGTCATTGGTAGCTGTATAATATAGATCACTAGTGGTTATATAACATGCAGGTCATTGGCTCTGTATAATATAGATCACTAGTGGTTATATAATATGCAGGTCATTGGTTCTGTATAATATAGATCACTAGTGGTTATATAACATGCAGGTCATTGGCTCTATAGAATATACATCACTAGTGGTTATATAACATGCAGGTCATTGGCTCTGTATAATATAGATCACTAGAGGTTATATAACATGCAGGTCATTGGCTCTGTATAATATACATCACTAGTGGTTATATAACACGCAGGTCATTGGCTCTGTATAATATAGATCACTAGTGGTTATATAACATGCAGGTCATTGGCTCTGTATAATATAGATCACTAGTGGTTATATAACATGCAGGTCATTGGCTCTGTATAATATAGATCACTAGTGGTTATATAACATGCAGGTCATTGGTTCTGTATAATATATATCACTAGTGGTTATATAAAATGCAGGTCATTGGCTCTGTATAATATACATCACTAGTGGTTATATAACATGCAGGTCATTGGCTCTGTATAATATAGATCACTAGTGGTTATATAACATGCAGGTCATTGGCTCTGTATAATATACATCACTAGTGGTTATATAACATGCAGGTCATTGGCTCTGTATAATATAGATCACTAGTGGTTATATAACATGCAGGTCATTGGTAGCTGTATAATATAGATCACTAGTGGTTATATAACATGCAGGTCATTGGCTCTGTATAATATAGATCACTAGTGGTTATATAACATGCAGGTCATTGGTTCTGTATAATATAGATCACTAGTGGTTATATAACATGCAGGTCATTGGTAGCTGTATAATATAGATCACTAGTGGTTATATAACATGCAGGTCATTGGCTCTGTATAATATAGATCACTAGTGGTAATATAACATGCAGGTCATTGGTTCTGTATAATATAGATCACTAGTGGTTATATAACATGCAGGTCATTGGTTCTGTATAATATAGATCACTTGTGGTTATATAACATGCAGGTCATTGGCTCTATATAATATACATCACTAGTGGTTATATAACATGCAGGTCATTGGCTCTTTATAATATAGATCACTAGTGGTTATATAACATGCAGGTCATTGGCTCTGTATAATATAGATCACTAGTGGTTATATAACATGCAGGTCATTGGCTCTGTATAATATACATCACTAGTGGTTATATAACATGCAGGTCATTGGCTCTGTATAATATAGATCACTAGTGGTTATATAACATGCAGGTCATTGGCTCTGTATAATATAGATCACTAGTGGTTATATAACATGCAGGTCATTGGCTCTGTATAATATAGATCACTAGTGGTTATATAACATGCAGGTCATTGGTTCTGTATAATATACATCACTAGTGGTTATATAACATGCAGGTCATTGGCTCTGTATAATATACATCACTAGTGGTTATATAACATGCAGGTCATTGGCTCTGTATAATATAGATCACTAGTGGTTATATAACATGCAGGTCATTGGCTCTGTATAATATACATCACTAGTGGTTATATAACATGCAGGTCATTGGCTCTGTATAATATACATCACTAGTGGTTATATAACATGCAGGTCATTGGCTCTGTATAATATAGATCACTAGTGGTTATATAACATGCAGGTCATTGGCTCTGTATAATATAGATCACTAGTGGTTATATAACATGCAGGTCATTGGTTCTGTATAATATACATCACTAGTGGTTATATAACATGCAGGTCATTGGCTCTGTATAATATACATCACTAGTGGTTATATAACATGCAGGTCATTGGCTCTGTATAATATAGATCACTAGTGGTTTTTGGGGCTGTATATGAGAAACTTTGGTGTATAACATGCTGCTCATTTGAACTATATATTAGGTGAGTCATGGCAGCAATATGTAAAGCTGTTTAATTGAGCAGCATAACATACATACTGTATAACATGTAGATCACTTTGGCTGCATGTTAGTTATTTGGGTCTGTATAATATGCATAACTTTTAAGGGATGTAAAATAAACTGGTTGTAATAATTTTTTGGTCATTGGATCTATATATCATGTTTCTAACATGAAAGAAATGTAACGTTGGTCTGCCCTGTATGAGTCAAGCATGGACATTATAGTAAGTCATATAACTATAAGCTTCAATTCTGAGAAAGATATCGGGACACAATATCAGCCCTCGTTTCCTGCACTGTTTGCTGCTGTTAGAAGTGTGACAAGTGTTATCTCTCTGCTGGTGTTTGATCTGGAGAAAAATGAAAACTTCATCCACTTATTGATAGTTTCAGTAGAGTCCACATCAAATCTTGTTACATCAAAGTACTCTGTGGTCTGTGTGTAGCTCTCTTGCAGGATAGAACAGGGATCATATGCTTCAGGAGTAAAGAACAGTCATAGACTGCAGAAAATGCCATTATTAGCAGTGATTCATTGTTACCTTTCACCTGTGTTTGTGTTTATACTTGTATTCTTTATTTCAGTATTGTAAAACGAGTGACATTAATATAATGAAGTGTTAAGCTCTCCCTCTGTCCGCAGCTCTGCACAGGAAACCTCCTGGGGCATCTGTAACTTGAAGTTTAGAAGCCGTAAAGGAAGGAGGGGGGTGAATACAGATCTGAACGCACTGAGCGAGGCGATCCGGTAGACATTTCCTCCAGAAATGATGAGGAAAGTTTAGTGGTCCCTGAAATGAGGCATTTTACAAGGAGCATTAGATAAGAAGTTGACTTACGGACAATGAACTGAGATTAGAAGGTGAATGTTCTCTGAGTTAGGCTGTAAACACTACAGTATGATTCTAACGATTAGCGATTTACCAAGGACAGGCATAAAATGTGAATAGTCCAGCAGGATGAGTATGCCGATTCATGTATACACATTGTATACGATGACCTTCAGATCTGTGCTCTGCATGTGTCATAACCATCAGCAGCTAAGTAGTCCAGCAGGATGAGTATGCCGATTCATGTATACACATTGTACACAATGACCTTCAGATCTGTGCTCAGCATCTGTCATAACCATCAGCTGCTAGGTAGTCAGACAAGGCAAAGTGACAGCAAATCACCCAGAACAGAGGGCGGATGGTCCTGCAGGAGGGGGGTACTTAATATATACATCCGGGTTTGGCAGTCTTCATTCCTAAAATATGTCTCACCAATAACAATGTGTCTGGAAGAACTTCCTCCACTGACCAGGAAATGAACAGCGCTTATATTTTACAATGTAACTCTGAAGACAGAATTTACTGTTATAATACAAAGAAGGAACCTTTTCTTCTTAATGTCTAGAATTCAGACAGATCTTGGGCTCACAACGTCGCCTGGGTCACCTCCATCCTGTAGCCGATAATAAGTGCACCGTACCCCTGAACACCAGCTAAATTGACGTTCCAACTCTTCAGAGTGCATATACACTGCAAAATTATCATTGAGCAACAATTTTAGTACAGTTTAAAAATCTTGATCACCAATATGACGTCCTTTGGACGATAATCGTTCCTCGTTGCAGGGTACACACTACTATGATATCGTTTTATCGTCTGATTGGCCTGATAGTCCTCTGAACACACTGTAGTGTGTACCCAGCCTTACCATACACCATCTGTTTATCACTGTGTTTGTTTCCAATAGTACGTAACCGCAGAGTGAGTATGTTGGCACTATGCACATCATTTTTATTAAAGAAGAATAATTTATGAATCATTCAATTCCAAAATGTGGGACAGTTACAAATGCAGGGCAGAATGGTGAAGTGTTGATCACTGGTAAAAATTCCTGAATAAATCTGTAAGAAAATAAAATGTGGAAAAGCCATATGGGTGAATAGTGTGTATAGTAGTTTAGTCTGCGCAGTGTCGCTGGGAAGCGCATGTTGGAGGCAGATGTATCTCCTACTCTCAGTGTATTATATAGTAACGTTGTCATGCGTACACTGCAGTTCTTGGCTCCATGTATCTGGTCAGGGAGCTGGCTCCTGTGATCCCGGTAAGACGTCTGTTGTTACACAGCTCTGGAGATGTTTGGGAGCTGTAATCATAACACGTGGCTGGCGAACGCTTTCATCTGTAGTGGAAGAACTGATTAGAATATGGTGAACAATGAGAAGAGAATTACACATTAATCAATGATAATTGAAATCTTTCAGAAAAAGAGAATAAAACTAAATACATCCTGATTGTAGAATGTCCTATTCACGCCTGTTCTCTGTACACAATCAGCTGATTGTCTGCTGCTGGCCCATAAATGAGAAGATGCCTAAAAGTGCATTATTTTACTGACTCATATTATGTTACTTAGAAGAATTGCTGCAGAATGACGACATCCTGAATATAATATTCTGCTGGGAATAAAGGATCCTGTCTCTCCTCTTGTGATAACACATAGTGCCGCCCTCCGCCCCACCTACAGTCATTATTGTCACACCGGACCTGATATCATCATGTTCACATGAGATGGATGTTTGGCAGAACCGTTATTTTCTCTAGTGATAACCATTGGGTCAGGATTTAGTGGGATCTTTTTCTGATGTTTATTTACAAAATATTGATCTTTGAAAAAATGCTTTATTCTAATAATAAGACACTTTGTCATTGATTTTCTTCTGTTATTACAATTCTGAGATGGAGATAACAGAATAAGGAGCCTTGTGAAGCAGGCTGTGCATGGGGAAGTTATTGCCGGCAAAGCTCGGTGCATCTTACCCCATTGAGAACACTGTCCCATCACTGGCGGTGACCGCTTAATGTATAGGTCAAACCTACCGCCAGTAACAACACCCACTCACTGGAAATAGGGCTTTTTTGACCCCATAGAGCTGTGGAGGGCTAGTGACAATTGGGCACAATGGGAAATCCCTCCACTCCACTTAAACTGCCCTGACTAAAGTCACCAACGATCTCCTCTTGGCCAAATGCAGGATCTGTTTCTCCCTTCTTATCCTCCTGGATCTCTCAATGGCCTTTGACACCGTGGACCGCCCCCTCCTGCTTCACACTCTCCACTCCATTGACATCTCCGGCACTGTCCTTTTCTTGGTTCACCTCCTACCTTGGCAACTGCTCCTCTGTTTCTGCCTCTGGTTCCTCCTTCCATCCTCCCAGTTGGGGTCCCACAGGGCTCTGTTCTTCGTCCTCTGCTCTTTTTCGCTATACATCTCTTCCCTGGGTGAACTCATCAGATCCGTCGACCTCCAGTACCACCTCTATGGCGACGACACTCAACTCTACCTCTCATCTCATGAACTCTATCCCTCCCTCCTCTCTCAGGTGTCCACCTGCCTCTCTAATATTTCCTCCTGGATGTCCTCTGTATTTCTTAAACTCAACATTCCCAAAACCGCACTCATTGTCTTCCCTCCATCTTGAACCTCCTTCCTCTCAAACATCTCTATAACTGTCTGGGTGTCATCCTCAAATCCTCTCTCTCCTTTACCCCCTACATTCCATCTCTTGCCAAATCCTGCCGCTTCCAACTACGAAACATTGCCCACATCTGGCCCTTCCTCTCCCAGTATGCCACCAAAACTATCATCCATGCACTTTTCATCTCCCGTCTTGATCACTTCTCCCGTATGCCTCTAAATTACTTAAGTGGATTGTCTGCATTTGCCTCACCAGACACCTCTCGGACAATTCCCTCCTCAACCCTCTCCAATCCGGTTTCCGTCCCCTCCACTCCTCTGAAACCGCCCTGGCCAAAGTTACAAATGATCTTCTCTCTGCTATATCCAGGTGTCACTTCTCCCTACTCATCCTCCTAAACCTTTCCGCAGCTTTTGACACTATAGACCACCCCCTCCTGTTGCAACTCTTCGCTCTCTTGGCCTCCCTGGCTCTGTACTCGCCTGGTTCACCTCATACCTCGCTAACCGTTCCTTCTCTGTATCCACATCAGGTTCTTTCTCTACCCCCTTTCCCTTTCCTGTAGGTGTCCCTCAAGGCTCTGTTCTCGGCCCTCTACCCTTTTCGCTCTATACTTCCCCCCTTGGTTCTCTCATCTCTTCATTCGCTCTTCAGTATCACCTCTATTCTTATCACATTCAACTGTACATCTTTTTTCTTGATCTTTCCTCCACCCTCCTCTCTCGTGTATCTGACTGCCTCTTTGCCATCTCCTCCTGGATGTCCTCACGCTTTCTCAAAATTAACATCTCTCAAAAAAAACTCATTATCTTCCCTCCTTCTAGATTCTCCTCTCACCTTGCCCCATCTATCACTGTTAACAACACCACCATCTCCTCTGTCACCCAACTCCGCTGCCTGGATGTCATCCTTGACTTCTCTCTCTCTTTTGCCCCACATTCAATTCCTTGCCCAATCCTGTCGCTTCCAACTACGAAACATTGCCCGCATCCGGCCCTTCCTCTCTCAAAATGCCACCAAAGCCATCATCCATGCACTTATCCCCCGTCATGATTACTGCAACCTTCTCCTTACTGGCCGCCCCCACTCCCATCTCACCCCCCTTCGTTTTATACTCAACGCGGCTGCAAGACTTATCTTCCTTTCACGCCGCTCCTCTCTGCCTTGCCTTACACTGGCTCCCCTTCCCCTACAGAATTCTCTTAAAACTCCTTACCATCACCTACAAGGCCCTCTGCCACTCCACTGCCCCCAATATCTATAACCTCCTCTGCATTCACATTCCCGCCTGCTCCCTGCGCTCAGCAAATGACCATCACCTCTCCTCCACTCTGATCACCTCATCCCACTCCAGAATCCAGGACTTCTCCCATGCTGCCCCCCTCCACTGGAACAACCTCCCTCCCTCTATCCGTCTGTCCCCTAACCTGTGCTCCTTCAAATGGACATTTAAAACTCACCTGTTCCTTAAAGCCTACCAGCCATCCACCTAACCCTCTTATCTCCTCCGCTCATTCGTATCTCCTCTTTCCTCCCGGCTTCTTTCTTCACTCCTCCCGCGCTATATCCCCTTAAATGACTTCCTTCTGTGCCTGATGTCTGTTTACCCTCTCTTAGGATGTAAGCCCTTATGAGCAGGGCCCTCATCCCTCCTGTCTCTTTACCTGTTCTTCTGCTCCATCTTTACTACAATAGCCATACCTGGAGTTTCCAAAGTCTCTGTGTTATTTGATTATGTTCAGTACTGTGTAGTACTGTATAGTCTACTGTTTGTAGCTGTGCTCTGAGCTACCCGAGTTATAGTGTTACTTGTTTATTGTACCGTGCTGTTCTACCTTGTACTGTCCTAACGGTTCTACCCTGTACGGCGCTGCGGACATTTTTTGGCGTCCTATAAATAAAAAATAATAATAATGAGGGCAGTAGCTGGATTTACCCCTGACTCTAGATGATGCCAATGGGTGGATTTACAAACAGACTGGATATAGTTAAAAACAAAATAATTGAAGTTAGAGATATTGGTCTAATAAGGACTATGGTCCCTATAGTATTGTACATAAGGTGAGCCAGTTATTTGCTGATATGTAAGTCTATCACACGCGTGTGGGACTGCAGGTGGCTGTGTACAGTACAGAAGGACTTGGTATCCTGCCAGGTGACCGAGTGTTAGCAGGTAATGATATCCACCATCCCTGGGCAGTGCCCACCCCCTGACACACTATTCTGCTTTGTATTCTAGCAACGAGACTGGGAGTAACAGTGAGATGGATAATTACCCACATCCTGCATGTGACATTGGGCAGCGTGTACATACAGTCATATGAATATCACATCGGCACTTATATCTTCTGCTCTCTGCATGTTGCCACATTTCTGCTAAAATGTTTCTCACACCAAGATCACTGACTTCTATCAATAAATATGTATAATAAAAAGCAGTATATATAGGATAGTGTCATCCATGGGTCACTTCTGATGTCGCTTATGTCCATGTTATCTCATAGGCAATACATTTATATGTAACTGGGAAATCAATGCATTCTGTTGAGACATGAATAGGGCTAAGCGTTTATATATTACATTGGGGAATTGTGACTGCATTCACCTTGGTGTCAGATTCAGCATCCAGTACTGCAGCAGCTCAGATATAGATTTATTCCTGTGTAGGAACATCACACAGAGGCACAGAGCATCCAGCTGACGGCCTCCGTTCACATGCACACAGACAATATGGGCCTGATTCATTAAGGAAATGAAAGCAAAGAAAAGGAGTAACTTTCCACGTTCAAGTATTTGTGTGCTATATGAAAAAAACAGCCAGTATTTATCTTATGTGCAAAATAATAAACTAATGTGCACCCCTTGCATTGTAACATGGTTTGTCCAGGAGAAAATGTACTCTTTTTTTTCCCCTTACTTTCCTGAATCAGGACCATTGTATCTGACATAGGCAGGAAGACCACAGAAGCCCAGACCCACGTGGATCTCTCTACACGCACTGCTCTTATTTGGCATGTTAATAATTTTGCATTTACATACTAGAAACATATAGTTTTAGGCTCAGTTTCGGCTGCATTATTTCCATGTATTAATGAGACAGCCCCAGATGTAAGATCTGAACAATTAACAGATCCCAAGAGTCCTAATTAGCGCAATAATCATAAGACTGCACAATTACAAGAACTTGGTATTTTCTTTTACATCCATATTAATATTTTGCATCATCTGGTTAATATGTAGCATTTATATGTGATCATCTCCTGCACATTATAGAATTATAATCAGAGAATAGTTACTTTTTAACCCTATAATACTTTTATCTTAATAAGGATACTATTAGAGGCCAGTAGAATGCAGCCCGATACAGTAGGTGTGAGTAATTTCTTGTAGGATCCTTATATGCACTATATGGGCCTGAATCATTAAGGGAGAGCAAAGCATAAAAAGAAGTAACTTTGCACCTGGGCGAAACCACGTTGCATTGGAGAGGGAGGTAAATGTAAAATTTGGGGACAGATTTATAGTTAGGGTAGAGGATGTCTAGATCAACTTTAACAGGTCTCATCATTGCTAACCTAATAACTGGGCAAAAATCCCATTATCTGCCCAGCAACTCCCATGCTGCCCCCAACGTCCCCTAATCCACCCAGCGACTCCCATGCTGCCCCCAACGTCCCCTAATCCACCCAGCGACTCCCATGCTGCCCCCAACGTCCCCTAATCCACCCAGCGACTCCCATGCTGCCCCCAACGTCCTCTGTTCCTCCCAGTGACTCCCATGCTGCCCCGACGTTCTCTATTCCTCCCAGTGACTCCCATGCTGCCCCCATTGTCCTCTATTCCTCCCAGTGACTCCCATGCTGCCCCCATTGTCCTCTGTTTCTTCCAGTGACTCCCATGCTGCCCCCAACGTCCCCTAATCCACCCAGCGATTCCCATGCTGCCCCCAACGTCCCCTAATCCACCCAGCGATTCCCATGCTGCCCCCAACGTCCCCTAATCCACCCAGCGATTCCCATGCTGCCCCCGACATCCTCTGTTCAATCCAGCGATTCCCATGCTGCTCCCGACGTCCTCTGTTCCACACAGCTACTCTCATGCTGCCCCAGGCTTTCTCTGTTCCACCCAGCGACTCCCATGCTGCCCCCGACGTCCTCTGTTCCTCCCAGCGACTCCCATGCTGCACCTGTCATCCTCTGTTCCTCCCAGCGACTCCCATGCTGCACCCGACATCCTCTGTTCCTCCCAGCAACTCCCATGCTGCCCCCGACGTCCTCTGTTCAATCCAGCGATTCCCATGCTGCTCCCGACGTCCTCTGTTCCACCCAGCGACTCCAATGCTGCCCCAGGCGTCCTCTGCTCCACCCAGCGACTCCCATGCTGCCCCCGACATCCCATGTTCCACCCAACAATTCCCATGCTGCCTCCGTGGTGTGTGGTCCCCCAGGGGTGCACTGTGAGCTGTGGATGGGCACCTTCACCAATTTCAGCAACTGTCCCCAATATTCCGAGACAGTCCCAGGATTTTAAAAAAATTGTGGCTGGATTTGTCCCTATTTTTCAAATTTTACGAACTGTCCAATATAAGTTCTCCTACTCTGTATGAGAGTCGTGTGATGTTTCCTTCCTGTAGTCTAAGTATTTGGTTCTAATCCCAATGTGCTGTTACTAAGCGATAAGAGAATTAATATAAACCTATTTCTGGATTACGAGATGCTGTATTTTGCTGAGACCGCTATAAATAAATATGAAGTGTTGTGAAATACACATAAATCTCTATATTATTATGATTGTTAGATATTCGTAATGTGGCCTTCTAATTAAACTATTATTATTAGTAGTAGTAGTATCTGCTCTGTGCACTCGCAGCACCACCATGCTGCGGAGAGACAATCTCACTATACAATGTAACAGGAACTTTCATAGCAATAGACGCTGAGAGTTTCAGGATTCAGGAAATAAAATAAAAGCTGAAGTTCTCGTTTTGTGCAGGAAATCCACCACATTTATATCCTGTACGTACCGACCACTACATATAATGTCCGTGCTGTGTGACATGTAAGATGGAGACATAGCCCAGGGTCTGAACTCTTACTGTATATCTGAAGCCGAGGACTTGGGAAATGGGAAGACATCTCTCAGAAATATGGTAGTGTACATTATACAACAAATAATTTCATGAGTTTTAAGAAATGATGCACAGTTCACTCCCTTCCAGTTTAAAGTACCCCCTGACAACGAAGCCTCTTATTTCGACAATCCATGAAGTGATGTGTATTTTGTGAAGGTTATAAATGTGGACTTTATACAGACTGCTGGCTAGGAGCGGCCATGACAGTTACTGTGATAGTGAATGGCTGGAGCTGTGCGCTATATACTGGAATCTGTGATATATTCTTTAATAATCAAAATGTTTCCCTGAATGTTTTTTATGTGATATGTAAAAAATAAATGTCCGCTGTGCCATACATTGCTGCTAACAGGACTATTTATTGATTGATGCAAGACAGTGACTTGAGTTGTGGGATGAATTGGCAAAGAAATATGGCAGCATTCGGTGAATCATTCTGAGTAAACAGTTGTTCCGACAATACAGAAATAGTGAGGTAATGCATTACTCCTTGTAATACAGACTGTCTATTCTCACAAATATCTGAAGTTCCTGGATCCCGCAGAGGGGTGAGACTGGGCTTGATGACACAAATCATAGCATTGCACAGCGGTGAGCAGGGCCATGGTAACGTGAGTCATGGTGTTAGCCCCCTCCCCACCCCGGAACCCTGACCACTCCAAAATGTCAGTGAGCATGGTGTACCATGTGGTACAGTTCCCCTGTTATGTTTTTATCAGTGCACTGATATTTCACGTAAGTGATATCCTATTTAATTTAGTATCAATACCAGTTTGATCATTACCTTTGGCTTGTACTGTTTTTAAACATAAGGGTTTATTTTCAGGCATCTGGGAGCTTATTTTTGCTATTGTTACTACCTGGCGGGTTGGAACCCCACCTCAATTTCACTTATTCCCCTAATTTGGCAGCTATCTCATATATATTTCAAGAGAAGTGCAGATACTCTTTTCCTTGTGAGCACTGCAAACATTACACACTTATACAGCAGTGCACCTAGTTCAAAGATACACAGGTGGAGGACATATGTGTGACAATATAATAGTATGTTTTAAAGTGGATAGAAGAATCTTTTTCCCACAGCTAACAGCAGCAGACAGGGTGTATCTGCAGTGAGCGCAATCAAGCAGAGCACCTGATGAGAACTCTTTTATAAAGACCAGGTGGGAGTGTCACCTGACCATCAAACTAGGGCTGAGGGAGGAGTGTAAATTACAAAACCCTGAGTTGTTCATTATGCAGTGTGACTGATGCTGAACAAGTTGGCTGGTGAATACGGAGATGGTCTCTGGTCAAAAGAAAGTGTGTGGAAGTTTGTGTTATGTGTTACTAAGCCAGTGATGGCTAACCTGTGATACTCCAGGTGTTGTGAAACCACAAGTCCCAGCATACCCTTCCAGGAATAAGCTGCTATATATTGGCAAAGCACACTGGGATTTGTAGTTTCACAACACCTGGAGTGTCACAGGTTAGCAAACACTGTACTAAGCCATCCTGGCAATATAACCAAAGTACAAGCAAGAAGTTGTTCGTGTGTGTATCACCAGAAGGGTGCTCGTGGTACAAGTTTTTTATATGTATATATATATATATATATATATACAGTGGTGGAAGTGCGGGGTATGTCATACCACCACCTCTCCAACTGCTACATTGTAACACGATCACACTCAGAGACTTACATTATATATATATATACATAGTGGAGGGTATGTGGGGGTATGTCATACCACCACTTCTGCTACATTGTAACACGATCACACTCAGAGACTTACATTATATATATATATATACATAGTGGAGGGTATGTGGGGGTATGTCATACCGCCACTTCTTCTACTGCTACATTGTAACACGATCACACTCAGAGACTTACATTATATATATATATATATATACATAGTGGAGGGTATGTGGGGGTATGTCATACCACCACTTCTGCTACATTGTAACACGATCACACTCAGAGACTTACATTATATATATATATATATATATACATAGTGGAGGGTATGTGGGGGTATGTCATACCGCCACTTCTGCTACATTGTAACACGATCACACTCAGAGACTTGCATTATAATATACATAGTGGAGGGTATGTGGGGGTATGTCATACCGCCACTTCTTCTACTGCTACATTGTAACACGATCACACTCAGAGACTTACATTATATATATATATATATATACATAGTGGAGGGTATGTGGGGGTATGTCATACCGCCACTTCTGCTACATTGTAACACGATCACACTCAGAGACTTACATTATATATATATATATATACATAGTGGAGGGTATGTGGGGGTATGTCATACCACCACTTCTTCTACTGCTACATTGTAACACGATCACACTCAGAGACTTACATTATAATATATATAGTGGAGGGTATGTGGGGGTGTGTCATACCGCCACTTCTTCTACTGCTACATTGTAACACGATCACACTCAGAGACTTACATTATAATATATATAGTGGAGGGTATGTGGGGGTGTGTCATACCACCACTTCTGCTACATTGTAACACGATCACACTCAGAGACTTACATTATAATATATATAGTGGAGGGTATGTGGGGGTATGTCATACCGCCACTTCTTCTACTGCACTCTCACCCCCATACTTGTCAGTGGCCCCCCTGAGATCACCCTGAAGTATCAGAGACTCGGGTTGGTTCCATGGCACATTAGACCCAGCATGAGGTATCTAACTGGTTAATCCCTCTTACAGCCTGTTATGTGGGAACCCCCGAGGTTATAACAGCAGGACCCTTCCTGTTATTTATATCTACTAATGACTTCAAATGTCAGAGATGGCACTCACAGCCCAGATCCTGGGTACTATGGAGAAGTAATGAGATCTAGCGGCATAGGGAGCACTAACGCGCTTCTCCCCTGTTTATAAAGCATCAGTTTTACCACTTGTGCTGTACTAGCGTCATATAACAATATATACGGCCTGTTTATCAATCTGCAGCAATAGAAAATCACTTATTGCCACAGTTTATCAATATAAGATTGCTGGTTGGTGCATGCACAGTGTGACTGGAACTGACCTGAAAAAATTAATCAAAGACATAGTAAAAAAATACAATTAGGAAAACCATGTTACAATGCAAGGGGTGCAAATTAGTATTCTGTTTTGCACATAAGTTAAATACTGACTGTTTTTTCATGTAGGACACAAATGTCAACTTTAAATTTCAGTGTACAAATAAGCTATCAAGTATTTGTGTGCAACATGAAAAAACAGTCAGTATTTAACTTATGTGCAAAACAGAATACTAATTTGCACCCCTTGCATTGTAACATGGTTTTGTCCAGGAGACTGAAATGAGTATCCTCTCCATTTGAGATCCTTAATGAATCAGGCCCATGGTTTTGTCCAGGAGACTGAAATAAGAAGTTTCTTAAGTTAAGATCCCTAATGAATCAGGCCCAAGATCACTAATGAATCAGGCCCAAGATGCTTATTTTAAGAAGAAACGGGGAGATAAGAGTGAAGTTAAGATGGATTTTCATCTTAACTGAAGAAATTCTTCACTTGCGCAGTGGATTTTGCTTCTTATCTCCCTTTTCTGAGCATGCACAGAGTGGATTTGCTTAAGATAAGCAAAAAACGGCAGATAAGATCACTAATGAATCAGGCCCGTTAAGTTTATTTTTCCTCCGTATAACCATCACCATCATAACCATTTGTTTATATAGTGCCACAAACTTCGCAGCGCTGTACACAGAATATCTGTCACTCACATCAGTCCCTGCCCCATTGGAGCTTACAGTCTAAATTCCCTAATGTAGACACACACACACACACACACACACACACACACACACACACTTGTTTTTATTGCATCGTTAGGATCCATGTCTGAACCATGGCTTATAGGGACACCCCTTTCCTAATGCCCTGTGGACAGAACAATCATAGGGGTAGGTGTAGGAGCTGTTTGTCACCAGAGTTACCACATGAGATTTGCACTTTGACTTTGCATAAAGTACTGATACGGACTGCAAGATGGGGAAAGAGCTCATGTATTTTGACTGTATGAGAACATCCACATTCCCGCATACATAAATTAATATATAATAACAATGGTAGGGAAAGTTTTGTGTATCCTGGTCGTCTGAGGACATCCGCATGCCCACTTACACCGACACTTAGCCATGGAGGCTACAGCCCTGTTCAACTACTGCACATCATTTTAACAAGTTTGATCCCTCTTTAAAGCTGTTATGTGGTTCTTTATGTAGAATTTCACCCCCGACCAGTTCCAATCTCTCAGTATGGATGGTTCAGCTATGAGGCACGCAACACAGTCTCACTTTCCGGGCACCCGACATGTCTGTATAAACCTCATCAGGTGTTTCTACACATCCTGGAACTCTTTTCTGTCCCAGGATTTCCTCTGCACTTCTTTGCAACCTGAAAGGAAGTAGAGTGGTCCATTATGGCTTCGTAAAATCCAGAGAAGGTAAAGTTCTTCTGCCTAGCAAAACTGTGTGCTACACCTACCTGTGGAAGCCATGGCTGGGCACTGGTCCTGTGTTGCTAGATCCATACACCGTCTCTCTTCTGACGTGGAAGTGTCGATTAAACGCTTGGCCACTTGTCCCTCCATCATGGGGAATTGCTCATCGTCCGACATGTCGCTCTGTAGCTGGACCGGTTCTGAAAACAAATAGATATGTAAATAACCGAAGTAAAAGTCAAAAGCATAAATCAGACACCAGATTTTCCACCTACCGTCCGGATCAATGTGCATCTCGTCCAAATTCTTGCCTTTGAAGTCGGACAGTCTGCCACTCTTGAGAGTCCTTAACAGTTTGCTGATCTTGGTGAGTTGGAGGGTACCTTCTGGGAGGCGGTAATGCTGCCGGTGCACCCTGATGTCGTGCCCAAGGGAAGTCTGCCAACTGATTCAGTTCTGTGTTGAGGACCTTCTAGCGAGTGACAATGTGCTTTCGAAGCTTCGTGGAAGACAGCGTGTGGGAGATGCTTGGCCCCGCACTCTCGGGCAAACAGTTGTATGCAATCGGAGCCTCTGAAGTGTGACAAGGCAGCTGGTCTGGTCGAACATGTAGACATTTTGGCTATCCACTCCTCATTTGTCACGCTTTTCTGAGAGAAGTTCCATTGTAGCTTGCATGGCTGGTGTCAGCAGGATGGGGACTTTTCTCCCTCATTTTCCTTGGATTTCAATGTAAGTGAAGTGCCGGCAGAGCTTCCTCTCAACCTCGGAGAGCGCTAGGGACACGTCTTCGTGGAGATCCAAGGTATGTCTTTGTCAGGATTCACTAGGATGAGTGAAGTCCTTCTGTTCTGCCTGGGATTACTGGTACTTCATCCAGAGGCGCGGAATCTAACAAAAGTGGAAGGTTTTCACCAGAGGTTCCCGCAAGGGAATTTGGGCTTGGCAGCTTCCATCCTGTAGGTCGCGGCCCTCTAGGGGAGTTCCCAGTGAGTGGTGATAGAGAACCTAGTACAGAGAAGAATGTAGGCACTAGATAGCCACAAATGAGTAGGATTACTGAGTGATGCTCAGTGATAGTCCACAGAGAGATAGTAGGTGATTTGCAGCAGCACACTTGGAGAGATGGTAGCGATGATCTGCAGTAGTTACCACTAACGAGTGGGGCAGGTAATTGGTGATTTGCAGCAGCACACTTGGAGAGATGGTAGCGATGATCTGCAGTAGTTACCACTAACGAGTGGGGCAGGTAATTGGTGATTTGCAGCAGCACACTTGGAGAGATGGTAGCGATGATCTGCAGTAGTTACCACTAACGAGTGGGGCAGGTAATTGATGAGTTGCAGCAGCACACTTGGAGAGATGGTAGCGATGATCTGCAGTAGTTATTACTAACGAGTGGGGCAGGTAATTGGTGAGTTACATCAGTACACTTGGAGAGATGGTAGCGATGATCTGCAGTAGTTACCACTAACGAGTGGGGCAGGTAATTGGTGATTTGCAGCAGCACACTTGGAGAGATGGTAGCGATGATCTGCAGTAGTTACCACTAACGAGTGGGGCAGGTAATTGATGAGTTGCAGCAGCACACTTGGAGAGATGGTAGCGATGATCTGCAGTAGTTATTACTAACGAGTGGGGCAGGTAATTGGTGAGTTACAGCAGTACACTTGGAGAGATGGTAGCGTTGATCTGCAGTAGTTACCACTAACGAGTGGGGCAGGTAATTGATGAGTTGCAGCAGTACACTTGGAGAGATGGTAGCGATGATCTGCAGTAGTTACCACTAACGAGTGGGGCAGGTAATTGGTGAGTTGCAGCAGTACACTTGGAGAGATGGTAGCGATGATCTGCAGTAGTTACCACTAACGAGTGGGGCAGGTAATTGGTGAGTTGCAGCAGTACACTTGGAGAGATGGTAGCGATGATCTGCAGTAGTTACCACTAACGAGTGGGGCAGGTAATTGGTGAGTTGCAGCAGTACACTTGGAGAGATGGTAGCGATGATCTGCAGTAGTTACCACTAACGAGTGGGGCAGGTAATTGGTGAGTTGCAGCAGCACACTTGGAGAGATGGTAGCGATGATCTGCAGTAGTTACCACTAACGAGTGGGGCAGGTAATTGGTGAGTTGCAGCAGTACACTTGGAGAGATGGTAGCGATGATCTGCAGTAGTTATTACTAACGAGTGGGGCAGGTAATTGGTGAGTTGCAGCAGTACACTTGGAGAGATGGTAGTGATGATCTGCAGTAGTTACCACTAACGAGTGGGGCAGGTAATTGGTGAGTTGCAGCAGTACACTTGGAGAGATGGTAGCGATGATCTGCAGTAGTTACCACTAACGAGTGGGGCAGGTAATTGGTGAGTTGCAGCAGCACACTTGGAGAGATGGTAGTGATGATCTGCAGTAGTTACCACTAACGAGTGGGGCAGGTAATTGGTGAGTTACAGCAGTACACTTGGAGAGATGGTAGCGATGATCTGCAGTAGTTACCACTAACGAGTGGGGCAGGTAATTGGTGAGTTGCAGCAGTACACTTGGAGAGATGGTAGCGATGATCTGCAGTAGTTACCACTAACGAGTGGGGCAGGTAATTGGTGAGTTGCAGCAGTACACTTGGAGAGATGGTAGCGATGATCTGCAGTAGTTACCACTAACGAGTGGGGCAGGTAATTGGTGAGTTGCAGCAGTACACTTGGAGAGATGGTAGCGATGATCTGCAGTAGTTACCACTAACGAGTGGGGCAGGTAATTGGTGAGTTGCAGCAGCACACTTGGAGAGATGGTAGCGATGATCTGCAGTAGTTATTACTAACGAGTGGGGCAGGTAATTGGTGAGTTGCAGCAGCACACTTGGAGAGATGGTAGCGATGATCTGCAGTAGTTACCACTAACGAGTGGGGCAGGTAATTGGTGAGTTGCAGCAGCACACTTGGAGAGATGGTAGCGATGATCTGCAGTAGTTACCACTAACGAGTGGGGCAGGTAATTGGTGAGTTGCAGCAGCACACTTGGAGAGATGGTAGCGATGATTTCGTGTTTTCAAGCCCTTACTCCAGGGACTCTCGGAGGAGAGGTATAAGGGGCAAATGACAGTCATTGTTAGGTAAGAAGTGCCTTGTTCTGCTGTCTTCTACGTATATGTGCCTTTTAAAACTGTATAAAACACGCCAAGTAAAGCCACATCTGCTGTTCAGCATGATCACACCTCACTCTCTGCATTATGATTACTTCCCACACAAGTAATCACCAGCAGAATGCCACTCACACATCTCAGACATTACCATATATAACTGCTATAGAAATAGACGTTTTCACAACGTACCATCTAGCTGTTGCTGAGAACTACACGTATGATGCGGCGTTTGCCTGGGGGCATGTACCATGTAAATTCTGCTGTGGTCATGGGACCACTTCTCAATCTGCGGATCTGCATTAGACATCTATTCCTTGTTCAGCTTACAGTACAAGCCCCGTCCCTCGTCTCCACACTGCAGTGTCTGTCTGTACACATGTGTTCCCTTTCTGGGGCTCAAACTGGTAGAAGTCCCTACATCCCACTCTGCAGGAGCCCCTATATATACAGCTCTCCGTCTCTCTGAAGTAAATCCCCCTCAGGAGCAGAGATGACACTGAATTTCATTAACACTTGTTGCTTAATCCATTTAGTTGGCTGTAATTACAGCTTGGCTAGCCCTGTGCACAGCCTTCTACAATGATTTCATTAACTTTCCCTGCCCAGTGCCTGTTGACTTCATCTTGTGATCAGTCCTCGGCCTCAACACCTCAAATGTCGGGTTCTCCTCCTTTCCCCATGCCGGGGTGTCAGAGCTCTGTCTTCAGGGGCGTGGTAACACTAACATGGGATGCAGTTAAGGAGTGTGGGCGTGGTCTGGGGCGCCGTAACACTAACATGGGATGCAGTTAAGGAGTGTGGGTGTGGTCTGGGGCGTGGTAACACTAACATGGGATGCAGTTAAGGAGTGTGGGTGTGGTCTGGGGCGTGGTAACACTAACATGGGATGTAGTTAAGGAGTTTGGGCGTGGTCTGGGGCGTGGTAACACTAACATGGGATGTAGTTAAGGAGTTTGGGCGTGGTCTGGGGCGTGGTAACACTAACATGGGATGCAGTTAAGGAGTGTGGGCGTGGTCTGGGGCGTGGTAACACTAACATAGGATGTAGTTAAGGAGTTTGGGTGTGGTCTGGGGCGTGGTAACACTAACATGGGATGTAGTTAAGGAGTGTGGGCGTGGAATGTAACCTATAATACTGTGAGTTCTTTCTGAATAATGGCACATGTGAGACTCCTCTGTGATTGATTCGAATTGTTTTAGAAATAAGAGGTTATCATCATCATTTATTTGTATAGTGCCAACAATTCGTCAGCGCTGCACAGAGAATATTTGTCATTCAGTCCCTGCCCCACACACACACACACATATACACCCAGTATAAACATACACCCCCCCCCACACACACATACACCCCACACAAACACACACACATATACACCCCCCCACACACACACACACATATACACCCCCCCACACACACACACATATATACAGCCCCCCCACACACACACACATATACACACCCCCCCCACACACACACATATACACCCCCCCCACACACACACACATATACACCCAGTATAAACATACACCCCCCCCACACACACATACACCCCGCACAAACACACACACATACACCCCGCACAAACACACATACACCCCCCCCACACACACACACATACACCCCGCACACACACACACACACACACATACACACACACACACACATATACACCCAGTATAAACATACACACATACACCCCCCCCCCACACACACACACATATACACCCCGCACACACACACACACACACACACACACACACACACACACATATACACCCAGTATAAACATACACACATACACCCCCCCCCCCACACACACACACATATACACCCGGCACACACACACATACACACACACACATATACACCCAGTATAAACATACACACATACACCCCCCCACACACACACATATACACCCCGCACAAACACACACACATACACCCCCCCCCCCCACACACACACACATACACACATACACCCCATACACACACACACACACACATATACACCCAGTATAAACATACACACATACACCCCCCCCACACACACACATATACACCCCGCACAAACACACACACACACATACACCCCGCACATACACACATACACCCCCCCACACACACACATACACCCCACACACACACACACACATACACACACATATACACCCAGTATAAACATACACACATACACCCCCCCCACACACATACACCCCGCACAAACACATACACACACACACACACATATTCACCCCGTACATACACACATACACCCCCCCCCACACACACACATACACCCCCCCCCACACACACACATACACCCCCCCCACACACACACATACACCCCCCCCCACACACACACATACACCCCGCACAAACATACACATACACCCCGCACAAACACAGGGTTTCATGGCAGAAATCTGCGACAGATGAGGGGTTAATGGTTATTTCGGGTCAGTACTCTGATGGATCTCAGCGTTTGACTCCAAACATCAAGCGCCTCATTTTATATTAAAAGCTGGAATCTGTGTTGGCATTTGGGATCTCTACATGACGCTGTGATTGTTTAATGCAGCTGACTGATTAATATTTAAACACTGACTTTAATTTGCCTTGTTATAAATCATGCTGGGTCTAACGTAATGCTGGCATGTAATGAACACTTCAAATCAATAGTTACTCATTTTCTGTTGTCTACAATAAATGCAGATTGGTTGGGATCTCTAACTTCCAATGTGCACCAGATACCAGGTTATATGACGGCTTAAAGCTACACACTGGCATTATTAGGTCAGTGTTAGTCTACAAACTGACGTGAGTATTATATGGAAGGAGTATTGGATTATTTTGGAATGCTGCAATATTCATATTGATTCAAAACAACTTCAACAAGAGAAATGCTTTTAATTTGATCTGAAGGAAGGAGAAATCAATGAGTAATTAGCAGGTATAGAGAACGACTGATGTCTGGCTACGTTCTGCTATGATCCCTCAGTCTCTGTGATCAAATCATATCATTGAAAGCTGTGTAAATATTCTGTGTTAAATGATGTACAATCTATCAGACAATACATTGTTTCCTGTGTTCATAGATGGTAAATACGTTCTAGAGCATCATTGTTTTTTCTCCATGTCTGGTACGATTCCTCTTCTGTACCTTGGCGATTCTTACTGCTTCGCCGTGCCAGTGTCTGCTGATATGCGCACGCGTCTTACGGGTTATCTTACAGCTGCTGAAGAACTGAAACGCCAGACTTGGGTTTCCACTAACTAGGAAAAGTTTAAAAAAATAGATAAAAAATAGATTGTATGTAAAAATTAGAAACCGTCATTCATTAAAAAAATATATGTATTCACAGAATACAGCATTTTTTAAAAGATATTAATCTGTTATCCCCATCCTGAACTATTGCGTCAGTACCAGAGCCCCAGTGATACGTATGTAGACATCCACCATGCAAAGACATGGGGGACCCATAACCAGCGAATCTTACGCCGGCGATAGGGCAAAGCGAAAACAGGCTTCACCCACTGATAATTCAGGACTATTTATACTGACTGCCCATATCCCTGGACACTCGGCCCTACGTAGCCGTAGGTCTGCTCTAACCAGTCCCGGTCAGTATTCCTCGGACTATCAGCGTTCAGACGACATCAGTGTGCCTAAAACTCTGAACTTGCTCCAGTGATTGTTCTATGACACCGGCGACAGAGCTGACAAAACAGAAAGTAGAATGCACCCACAATCAGATTAACGCTATTAGCTCCAGACATGGCCACTTAGTGTAGGATCCCATTAAAATTGCAGCCCTGTTATGGAGAAGTATTCTGTACCCCTCCTGTATTTAGGTTTGGGGTCTGACGGTTTTGTGGTTCACCCATGTATCAGCTACAGAACGTGATTCAGACACTAATGCTGCATTATCCGCTCTGCGTATGTCACAGAATCAGCTCTAAATACACGGTTTAATCCTAACATTTGCTTTTTGTTTTGTAGGCAGCATTTCTGACCTATTTCACATATGTAAATGTGCTCATTGTGTTTTCTTGCTGCATCCTATTTTCCTGATGGCAGAAACAAAGACTCCCAACTGAGACGGGAAGAACAGACAGATTGCTCTGCAGTACAATGCTCTGCACGTCATTCGCTGAACTACTAAATATCTCCCCTTCTCTGTCTGTTCTCAGTACTCAGAGCCCGGAACGAATTGCAATTTAACATGAAGGAGAATTAAAGTGAAAATGTAACCGTTATGTGTTACCTAAACAGCATAATGTAATGATTTCTCCTATGCTGCTTACCTTTCCTGTCTGTAAACCTCCAATGTGTCGGCGTCATCGTGGTAACAAGACCTTATTATTTTATTGCTGAGATCTCAGAACACAACGAGACACCACTTGAAACAACGGAACTCGGTCGCAAATTGGGCGTAATTTAGGGGCACATTTATCAATATTCACATAAAGTGAAAAGTAGTTTTCAATCCTTATCGCAATGATAAGGATTGAACTATTTCTCACATTTATGTACAGCCCTGCACAGAGACAGCAGTTCCGAAAAACTGCTGTTTCAGTGATAAAAAAAATCATACTTACCCCCCTCTTCGGAAGCGCTGTCTCCGGGTCTTCTCTTCACTCTTCAATTGCGCATGTCCAGTTCCAAGAACTGCACATGCGCACACAGATCCCATCTCTGTCTCTGCAACGATAGTTGCAGAGAGAGCGCACTGAGTGACAGGGAGGGATCATGTGATCCCTCTACACATGCGCTGTCCAGCTCTGCTCTTCGGAGCAGAGCTGACAGCATTAGATTTCCTCAATTCAGCTGGTACATTAACATGACAAGTTCCCGAAAAAACATTTTTTTCGGGACTTGTTAGATTGCGGCCAGGAGCAGTCACCATTCTGTTGAATGGTGACTGCTCCCAAAAACAAAGAGGAATGCAAAGCAGCAGATATCCATGATATCTGCTGCGATGCCCCCTTAATAAATTTGCGGAGGACACTGTGGGACCTTAATGACCCGTTAAAAGCACTATCATGCTTTATTAAATATGCCCCTTACACTGAAAACAAGCTGTGTGCTTACAGCCATAGGCAGAGCTCATATTGTAAGACCCGCAGGTCGGCATTAGAACATGCGCCCGATTTACCCCAGGCCGCATCACTGACACCTACATCCCACTGGCGCCCATGTTTTTATCCATTCAGTATCAGACATCAATAAAACTTAAAAAGCCTCTAAAACAGCAGAAGCATCTCCCATGTAGAGGGGAAAAAAAGAACGTTTTGCTTAAACACACACAATGAGGCAGGCGTTGCAGAAAGCACCAACCAGAGTGAGCGGTGCAATTGCAATCAGCCAATCACAAGGTGCTTGCGAGTGCCGTTGTCATTGACATCACCCACAAATAGTACGGTTTTCTCAGGCGTATATGTGTATGTATATGTGTGTGTATATGTGTATGTATATGTGTGTGTATATGTGTGTGTATATGTGTATGTATATGTGTGTGTATATGTGTATGTATATGTGTGTGTATATGTGTATGTATATGTGTGTGTATATGTGTGTGTATATGTGTGTGTATATGTGTATGTATATGTGTGTGTATATGTGTATGTATATGTGTGTGTATATGTGTGTGTATATGTGTATGTATATGTGTGTGTATATGTGTATGTATATGTGTGTGTGTATATGTGTATGTATATGTGTGTGTATATGTGTATGTATATGTGTGTGTGTATATGTGTGTGTATATGTGTATGTATATGTGTGTGTATATGTGTATGTATATGTGTGTGTATATGTGTATGTATATGTGTGTATATGTGTGTGTATATGTGTATGTATATGTGTGTGTATATGTGTGTGTATATGTGTGTGTATATGTGTGTGTATATGTGTATGTATATGTGTGTGTATATGTGTGTGTATATGTGTGTGTATATGTGTGTGTATATGTGTATGTATATGTGTGTGTATATGTGTATGTATATGTGTGTGTATATGTGTGTGTATATGTGTATGTATATGTGTGTGTATATGTGTATGTATATGTGTGTGTGTATATGTGTGTGTATATGTGTATGTATATGTGTGTGTATATGTGTATGTATATGTGTGTGTATATGTGTATGTATATGTGTGTGTATATGTGTGTGTATATGTGTATGTATATGTGTGTGTATATGTGTATGTATATGTGTGTGTATATGTGTATGTATATGTGTGTGTGTATATGTGTATGTATATGTGTGTGTATATGTGTGTGTATATGTGTGTGTGTATATGTGTGTGTATATGTGTGTGTATATGTGTATGTATATGTGTGTGTATATGTGTGTGTATATGTGTATGTATATGTGTGTGTATATGTGTATGTATATGTGTATGTATATGTGTGTGTATATGTGTATGTATATGTGTGTGTATATGTGTGTGTATATGTGTATGTATATGTGTGTGTATATGTGTGTGTATATGTGTATGTATATGTGTGTGTATATGTGTGTGTATATGTGTGTGTATGTGTGTGTATATATATGTGTGTGTATATGTGTGTGTATATGTGTGTGTATATGTGTGTGTATATGTGTGTATTACGCACACACGCCCTTACTGTACTCGTCCTCTGTTAGATCATCATTTTACTCAGATCTCTCATTGCCACCACTGTGAACGTACCACCTAACGCACAGATGCCATGGCTAGCTGGATTACAGAGGGCAGAGACCATGAGGTGTGATATAAATGGCAGAAAATGTTTGTTTATTGTATTGTGTTTTATATACAAGTTATATACACTTACAGTTTAGATATCGCAGTAATAGGTCCGTGAAGCTTCCCAGGAGCCATTGAGGTATTTGAGCGACTGCTGTAGGATGTATATGTTGGTGGATGGAAGAGAGGAACGTCTACAATGCTGACAGTATTAGGGACAGGATCTGTTATGCTGAATGGGATCTTCCAGATAAGGGGCTTTATTTGTTCACCATTCCTAATATATACAAATCTACACTTTAAGGGCAGATTCAATTCCCCGCGAGCATCGAGTGTCGGATATACACAGTTCCTGTTTTGTAGATGACGGATCTTACAGACACTTCTTTATCATCAGCGGAGATGGTCGTATTGAGCACGTTCCACCCACAGAAGAGCTGATTAACCTGAGCTTAATTTGCTGGACAGTGTCAAGTGGAAATGTCATTAATTCCAAAGACAGATCAGTATTTCACGGCAGAATAATTCCCTGATGCTTCATCAAAGTGCCGCACGGTTCTGTATTGGACGTCTTTAGATTAATACCCTACTCCCCGAAAAGGAATATTTTCTAAATTTGGTAATTCTTTTGTTTGGTGAACTATCCTCAGGAACTGTGAAAAATATAATTTGTAGGGTGACATTAAACACTGGATTCTAAAAGCAACACTAAAACATGTCCAGTAAACACACTGGTAAAATATAATGAAACAAAAGATATAATCTTAAATGTAGTATGAAACAATAAATATTTCTGCAGTTTTATTTCTTCCTTGGCTCATGTCTACATATCGTCAGCTTTGGCGCTTGACAGGACGGCGATAGATCCAACCGGTAGCATAATAACTTATAATGGCTGAAACCAGTGTGGAAGTGTTAAAACTGCTTCAATCTGCTTAATAACAAAGAATTATAAACTGTGTTTCGTCTGCCCAGAGACCACAAGGTACCGTCCAGAAGATGGAGAACGTTCTGTATATGCAGCCCAGGAAAATGAATGTTATTAGAGTTGTGTCTGAGTTTCTGCTCGAATTCTCCATCCACAGGTCTAGTAAATAATAGTAATATATAATGTATAATAAAGTATCAGTTTACAGACATTTCTTTCCCAGAATCCTTCATTTCCATTAAACCATCCAATGTATTTCCTGCACTTACTATATATACTGCATGTTATGTCGCTGTAGGAGACAACTGTCCTGTGAGGTCAGGACGTGGACGGCTGACAAGCAGTACAAAGACTTGTTTTGCTTTGGGATAACATCTTTATTGGCTGTCAAGAAGGATTAGGTGAAAAGATGAAACCACATTGTCATGATCTTTTGTCATACATACAATGCAAACTTTTCAGTGACTCTTATAGCTTATTTGGATGAGACATTTAATGTAGGATCATTATATTCTGCATTACTCTGCAAATGAGCAGTATAAAGCTGAATTGTGACTGTATAAATACAGGTGAATACAAGTCATAGGTAGGGCCATGGGTATCATCTTAGATTGCTAGCTCTTATGGACAGTACAATCGTATATCTCTTGTTCCTCATTCCCTTCTGCCCCTAACATTCCACTGAGAACACCCTCACAAAAGCCATCAATGTCCTACTGACACTAGTACACCCTCATACCTACCCTACTCCCACCGGTACACCCTCACACCTACCCTACTCCCACCTATACTACTCCCACTAGTATACCCTCACACCTACCCTACTCCCACCTGTACTACTCACACTGGTACACCCTCACACCTACCCTACTCCCACCTATACTACTCACACTGGTACACCCTCATACCTACCCTACTCCCATCGGTACACCCTCACACCTACCCTACTCCCACCTATACTACTCACACTGGTACACCCTCATACCTACCCTACTCCCATCGGTACACCATCACACCTACCCTACTCCCACCTATACTACTCACACTGGTACACCCTCATACCTACCCTACTCCCATCGGTACACCCTCACACCTACCCTACTCCCACCTATACTACTCACACTAGTATACCCTCACACCTACCCTACTCCCATCTGTACTACTCACACTGGTACACCATCACACCTACCCTACTCCCACCTATACTACTCACACTGGTATACCCTAACACCTACTCTACTCCCACCTATACTACTCACACTGGTACATCCTCACATCTGCCTTAATCCCACCTATACTACTCACACTGGTACACCCCCACACCTACCCTACTCCCACCTATACTACTCACACTGGTACACCCTCACACCTACCCTACTCCCACCTATACTACTCACACTAGTATACCCTCACACCTACCCTACTCCCACCTATACTACTCACACTGGTACACCCTCACACCTACTCTACTCCCACCTATACTACTCACACTGGTACACCCTCATACCTACCCTACTCCCATCGGTACACCCTCACACCTACCCTACTCCCACCTATACTACTCACACTAGTATACCCTCACACCTACCCTACTCCCATCTGTACTACTCACACTGGTACACCATCACACCTACCCTACTCCCACCTATACTACTCACACTGGTATACCCTAACACCTACTCTACTCCCACCTATACTACTCACACTGGTACATCCTCACATCTGCCTTAATCCCACCTATACTACTCACACTGGTACACCCCCACACCTACCCTACTCCCACCTATACTACTCACACTGGTACACCCTCACACCTACCCTACTCCCACCTATACTACTCACACTAGTATACCCTCACACCTACCCTACTCCCACCTATACTACTCACACTGGTGCACCCCCACACCTACCCTACTCCCACCTATACTACTCACACTTGTACACCCTCACACCTACCCTACTCCCACCTATACTACTCACACTAGTATACCCTCACACCTACCCTACTCCCACCTGTACTACTCACACTAGTACACCCTGACACCTACCCTATTCCCACCTATACTACTCACACTGGTACACCCTCACACTTACCCTACTCCCACCTATACTACTCACACTGGTACACCCTCACACCTACCCTACTCCCACCTATACTACTCACACTGGTACACCCTCACACCTACCCTACTCCCACCTATACTACTCACACTGGTACACCCTCACACCTACCCTACTCCCACCTATACTACTCACACTGGTACACCCTCACACCTACCCTACTCCCACCTATACTACTCACACTGGTACACCCTCACACCTACCATACTCCTACCTATACTACTCACACTGGTACACCCTCACACCTACCCTACTCCCACCTATACTACTCACACTGGTACACCCTCACACCTACCCTACTCCCACCTATACTACTCACACTGGTACACCCTCACACCTACCATACTCCTACCTATACTACTCACACTGGTACACCCTCACACCTACCCTACTCCCACCTATACTGCTCACACTGATACACCCTCACACCGATCCTACTCCCACCTATACTGCTCACACTGGTACACCGTCACACATACCCTACTCCCACCTATACTACTCACACTGGTACACCCTCACACCTACCCTACTCCCACCTATACTGCTCACACTGGTACACCCTCACACCGATCCTACTCCCACCTATACTGCTCACACTGGTACACCCTCACACCTACCCTACTTCCACCTGTACTACTCACATTGGTACACCCTAATACCTACCCTACTCCCACCTATACTGCTCACACTGGTACACCCTAATACCTACCCTACTCCCACCTATACTACTCCCACTGGTACACCCTCACACCTACCCTACTCCCACCTATACTACTCACACTAGTACACCCTCACACCTACCCTACTCCCACCTATACTACTCACACTAGTACACCTTCACACTTACCCTACTCCCACCTATACTACTCACACTGTTACACCCTCACACCTACCCTACTCCCACCTATACTACTCACACTGTTACACCCTCACACCTACCCTACTCCCACCTATACTACTCACACTAGTACACCCTCACACCTACCCTACTCCCACCTATACTACTCACACTAGTACACCCTCACACCTACCCTTCTCCCATTTATACTACTCACACTGGTACTCCCTCACACCTACCCTACTCCCACCTATACTACTCATACTAGTACACCCTCACACCTACTCTTCTCCCACCTATACTACTCACACTGGTACTCCCTCACACCTACCCTACTCCCACCTATACTACTCACTCTAGTACACCCTCACACCTACCCTACTCCCACCTATACTACTCACACTTACCCTACTCCCACCTATACTACTCATACTAGTACACCCTCACACCTACCCTTCTCCCACCTGTACTACTCACACTGATATAGCCTCACAATTGTCCCAATCCACCTCTGAACCACACTTGTGACTCTTGTTTCAGCGGTGCCCCTTCCACTTGTAAGCTGTCATGAGCAGGGCCCCCCTACCCTCTGATTTCAAGTCTGCATTTATTTTGTCTACCTTTTTCATGTATGTCCTTTTCCCTACTGTACAGAACATCATTATTATTTTTATTATTATTGTTATCATCCGTTAAATTCTAGTTACGTAACTTCCATAATAAAATTGTTTTTGCTGTTAGTTAAGTAATTTTTGCATCTGTCTCCTAAGGACTGGAGCACTTAATGTACTCCTTCCTCCAGGACAATCCTCTCATCCCCCATAGAACATACACAATACTGTACAATATGGGAGATAATTACATAGATGATTGTCAGGCAGAAGATTTTGGTTTGTAAATGTGGCAATGATTACAAATAGACAATTACATCTTGTGATTGAATGAAATGTGTCAGAACAGCACATTTAGGAGATGCCTGTAGGAGAAGCTCTATTCATCTGCAAGACGGAGCTGGAGAAATCTAGGACATTGAGCTCCATCTGACCCATCAGTAGCTGAATACAGAGAATCCGAGGCTGCTCTCAGCCCTGCGTGCTGGCAGAATGGCTATATTTAGCTAGTGCTGACTGCTCCCAGAAATAAGCCTTATATATTATTATTCTTATCAGTTAGGGTAGAACCATATATAATACATGGCCCACCAGAAAACCACACAGTATTGTATGTGTTTTATATATACAGTACAGTCTGTGATATAAATATGTTTGAATAATAATTGGAGACATTACTTTTACAATGTTATCCTTATATAATATTCTACAGTGGCCCTGATGTTCTTGGGGCCCACTCTGCAATACTCTGGTAACTGCTCAGTCAGGATGTGTAACATTCAGTGTACCAGACCCCACGTTGCTTTACTATAACGTTATCTTTAAAATTTCCAGTTCTGATCACCTATAGTAGAAGTTTTTATTTACACAGTTTGGTCTGATACGTTCAAGTCAATCAAACAGGCGCTAAAAAGTGTCCATAAACTAATGATAGAACCTCAGAACACGTGCAAGGTATTATATGTTATATAGGACTAGTGCAAGTTATTATACGTCATATAGGACTAGTGCAAGTTATTATAGGTCATATAGGACTAGTTCAAGTTATTATACATCATATAGGACTAGTGCAAGTTATTATACGTCATATAGGACTAGTGCAAGTTATTATACGTCATATAGGACTAGTGCAAGTTATTATACGTCATATAGGACTAGTGCAAGTTATTATAGGTCATATAGGACTAGTGCAAGTTATTATAGGTCATATAGGACTAGTGCAAGTTATTATACATGATATAGTACTAGTGCAAGTTATTATATGTTATATAGGACTAGTGCAAGATATTATATGTTATATAGGACTAGTGCAAGTTATTATAGGTCATATAGAACTAGTGCAAGTTATTATAAGTCATATAGGACTAGTGCAAGTTATTATAGGTCAATTAGGACTAGTGCAAGATATTATACATCATTTAGGACTAGTGCAAGTTATTATAGGTCATATAGGACTAGTGCAAGTTATTATAGGTCAATTAGGACTAGTGCAAGATATTATACATCATTTAGGACTAGTGCAAGTTATTATAAGTCATATAGGACTAGTGCAAGTTATATGTCATATAGGAATTGTGCAAGATATTGTCTGTTATATAGGACTAGTGCAAGATATTGTACATCATATAGCACTAGTGTGATTTATGGATCGGACGTCTATTTATAGAAATTTCCATTTTGGATTTGGTTTGATGGTCGGTAAGTTCTGTTGAGGCAGCAATCCTAACCACTGTGCCACTATATATACCAATCCGCCACAACATAAAACCACAGACAAGTGAAGTGAATAGCATTGATTATCTTGTTACAACGACACCTGACAAGGGGTGGAATATATTAGACAGTGAGCAGTCAGTGCTTGAAGTTAATGTGTTGGAAGCAGGAAGAATGGGCAAGTGTAAGGATCTGAGCGACCAAAATGTGACGGCTAGATGACTGGGTCAGAACATCTGCAGAACAGCAGGTTTTGTGAGGTGTTCCCGGATTGCAGTGGTTAGTACCTACCAAAAGTGGTCCAAGGAAGGATGACCAGTGAACCGGCGTCAGGGTCATGGGCGCCCAATGCTCATTGATGAGCGTTAGGAGCGAAGGCTAGCCCGTCTGGTCCAATCCCACAGAAGAGCTCCTGTAGCACACATTGCTGAAAACTTTAATGCTGGCTGTGATAGAAAGGTGTCAGGACACACAGTGCATCGTAGCTTGCTGTGTATGGGGCTGGGTATCCTCAGACCAATCAGAGTGCCCATACTGACCCCTGTCCACCGCAGAAAGTGCCTGCAATGGGCACGTGAGCACCAGATCTAAACCATGGAACTAATGAAGATGGTGGCCGCCTCTGATGAATCACATTTTCTTTTACATCAGGTGGACGGCTGGGTGCATGTGCATCGTCGGTCTGGGGAAGAGATGGCACCATGATGCACTATGGAAACAAGATAAGTCAGCTGAGACAATGTGATGCTCTGGGCAATGTTCTGCTGGAAAACCTTGGGTCCTGGCATTCATGTTGATGTTGCTCTGACACGTACCCCATACCTAAACATTGTTGCAGACCACCCCTCCATGGCAAAAGTATTCCCTGATGGCAGTGGCCTCTTTCAGAAGGATAATGTGCACTGCCACACTTAAAATCGCTGTTGCTTGGACAGATCTAGATCTAAGAGAGCATCCTTGCAACCACCACACAACACAGAGAGTATCCTTCTTACCACCACACAACACAGACAGTATCCTTCTAGCCACTACACAGCACAGACAGTATCCTTCTAGCCACTACACAGCACAGAAAGCATCCTTCTAACCACCACTCAACAGAGAGCATCCGTGTAACCACCACACAACAGAGAGCATCCGTGTAACCACCACACAGCAGGGAGCATCTGTGTATCCACCACATGAACAGACAGATCATCCTTGTAACCACCCCACAATAGAGAACATTCTTGTAACCACACAATACAGAAAGCATCTTTGTAACCACCACACAACAAAGTGAGCTTCCTTATAACCACCACACAGCAGTGAGAATATCCTTTTATCTACCACACAATACAGAGAGCATCCGTGTAACCACCACACAATAGAGAGCATCCTTGTAACCACTGCACAAGAGAGAGAGCATCTGTGTAACCACCACACAACAGAGAGAGCATCCGTGTAACCATCACACAAAAAGAGATCAACCTTATAACCACCACACAATACAGGGAACATTTTTGTAACCAACACACAGCAGAGAGAATATCCCTTTATTTACCACACACTACAGAGAGCATCCTTGTAACCACCACACAATACAGAGAACATTCTTGTAACGGACACGCAATACAGAAGCATTCTTGTAATCACCACACAATACAGTATATCATTTTATCTACCACACAATGTAGACATCATCCTAGTAACCACCACACAACAGAGAAAGCATCCTTGTAATCACCTCACAATACAGAGAGCTTCCTTGTAACCAGCACACAATACAGAGATCATCCTTGTAACCACCACACAATACAGAGATCATCCTTGTAACCACCACACAATACATAGATCATCCTTGTAACCACGACACAGAACAGAGAACATTTTTGTAACCGTCACACAACACAGAACATCCTTGTGACCACCACACAACACTGAAAAATTACCCCATTCCCCTGGTCATCTAAAGAAATGAACAGCAACTCAAAAAGTGTACAGAAAATTAATAAGAGTGATGGCAGAAATCTTATCAAGGAGAACTGAATAGCTAAACAGTTTAATAAAACAAATAGCATAAATCTAAATCAATTCAAAACCTAAAATTAGTCCTAAGTAGAGACTCTCTAAGCGAATCAGGGAGTCAATTTCCCTCAGATCTTGACACAGGTCTATATAATAGTGTCAATGACTAAGCATATTTCCCCTATTCTGGAATCAAATAAAAATCCCAAAGTATAAATGGTTCGGATAGTAATGATGTAAATCGATCATGTGGTAAATAGATCTCTCACCCTCACTGGATGTTATGTTTTTTCTCCTTATGGACAAGCGCCAGCTCTGTATCGGCTTCCCGAGGAAGATGCTGTGCTCCGGCTCAGAAACAGGTAGATAGTTCCAGTAGTTCTGTTTGAATGAACAGTAGACTCGTTTTGTTATTATAACAGTCCGACCAGTTCCTGCTAAATAGCGACGCGTTTCGTCTAATGAATGTAGACTTTATCAAGCTATCCCCTCTAATCATGCCATGCTCCCCCCAGTCATTTCATGCCCCACCCCCTTTCATGTCTGATTGTGATTGGCTGTAATTTTGATCGTATATATGCTGAAGTTAATTAGATTTAAAATGACTTATTTAGTCAGTAGACTCATAGAGATTGTCATTTTCTCATCACACCATCTAATTCATGACCTGTGAGTGAATAAACTGCGGGACTGTCTGTATTACATGTGTCCTGAGAGTGAGGGGACACCGGGACTGTCTGTATTACATGTGTCCTGAGAGTGAGGGGACACGGTGACTGTCTGTATTACATGTGTCCTGAGAGTGAGGGGACACCGGGACTGTGTGTATTACATGTGTCCTGAGAGTGAGGGGACACCAGGACTGTCTGTATTACATGTGTCCTGAGAGTGAGGGGACACTGGGACTGTCTGTATTACATGTGTCCTGAGAGTGAGGGGACACCGGGACTGTCTGTATTACATGTATCCTGAGAGTGAGGGGACACCGGGACTGTCTGTATTACACGTGTCCTGAGAGTGAGAGGACACCGGGACTGTCTGTATTACATGCGTCCTGAGAGTGAGAGGACACCGGGACTGTGTGTATTACATGTGTCCTGAGAGTGAGAGGACACCAGGGCTGTCTGTATTACATGTATCCTGAGAGTGAGGGGACACCGGGACTGTGTATTACATGTGTCCTGAGAGTGAGGGGACACCGGGACTGTGTGTATTACATGTGTCCTGAGAGTGAGGGGACACCGGGACTGTGTATTACATGTGTCCTGAGAGTGAGAGGACACCGGGACTGTCTGTATTACATGTGTCCTGAGAGTGAGGGGACACCAGGACTGTCTGTATTACATGTGTTCTGAGAGTGAGGGGACACGGTGACTGTCTGTATTACATGTGTCCTGAGAGTGAGGGGACACCGGGACTGTCTGTATTACATGTGTCCTGATAGTGAGGGGACACAGGGACTGTCTGTATTACATGTGTCCTGAGAGTGAGGGGACACCGGGACTGTCTGTATTACATGTGTCCTGAGAGTGAGGGGACACCGGGACTGTGTGTATTACATGTGTCCTGAGAGTGACGGGACACCGGGACTGTGTGTATTACATGTGTCCTGAGAGTGAGGGGACAACGGGACTGTCTATATTACATGTGTCCTGAGAGTGAGGGGACACCGGGACTGTCTGTATTACATGTGTCCTGAGAGTGAGGGGACACCGGGACTGTGTGTATTACATGTGTCCTGAGAGTGACGGGACACCGGGACTGTCTGTATTACATGTGTCCTGAGAGTGAGGGGACACCGGGACTGTCTGTATTACATGTATCCTGAGAGTGAGGGGACACCGGGACTGTCTGTATTACATGTATCCTGAGAGTGAGGGGACACCAAGACTGTCTGTATTACATGTGTCCTGAGAGTGAGGGGACACCGGGACTGTCTGTATTACATGTGTCCTGAGAGTGAGGGGACACCGGGACTGTCTGTATTACATGTGTCCTGAGAGTGAGGGGACACCGGGACTGTCTGTATTACATGTGTCCTGAGAGTGAGGGGACACTGGGACTGTCTGTATTACATGTGTCCTGAGAGTGAGGGGACACCGGGACTGTCTGTATTACATATGTCCTGAGAGTGAGGGGACACCGGGACTGTCTGTATTACATGTATCCTGAGAGTGAGGGGACACTGGGAGAAGGGTCAGTGCCCTCCAGCAAAACAGGGAATGTCTGTAAATGTACCCACTCTGCCCTTTATGTCATTTAAATCCTGTGCCACAAAATGAAATCTCTAGTGCTCGTAATCTCCACATAGCAAGAGATGCCCTCAATCCCAAAATTAATCATCAGCCGATGCCGCCATCTTGGCTGGACTCATCAATGTAACACAATAGTAGGCGTGTGGCATAGCAGAGAGCTTTTGTGCTGCGGTTTGATTGTGTGCGGTTGCTAAATGACTTTTAACGTTTGCCATTACATACTTGTTTATTCAATGTTTCTACCAAAAACATCATGTTCCTCGAATTGTCTGAATGTGCTGCTGAGAGCGGGTCACACATGTATTTTTGTAGGTATTTTGCATTTTGTGATCAAGGTTTCCTCTATACCTCTGATAATTGCAGCAAATATTGCCTTATAGAAGACTAACAAGAAGCAGTTTCAGGAAGGCTGTATCTTTTACTGTAATTGGTTATTGATCTGAGCTGTGGCTGCAGAGCTTGTATATAAGTCCGTGGAGACAGCTAACTCATTCCAAATTCATTCAGCTGACAAAACGTGGCGTTGTCATCTGGGAGTAAAGTAGAGTAGAGAAATAATCTGGGTAAAGACTACAGTCATGGCCACAAGTTCTGAGAATGACACCAGTATTGGGTCTCACACAGTTTGCTGCTTCAGTGTTTTTAGACCTTTTTGTCAGATGTTGCTATGTTATACTGAAGTAACATTACAAGCATTTCATAAGTGTCAAAGGTTTTTATTGATAATTACATTAAGTTTCTGCAAAGAGTCAATATTTGCAGTGTTGACCCTACCTTTTTTAGACCACTGTAATTTGCTCTGGCAGCTGTCAATCAACTTCTGGGCCACATACTGACTGATGGCCGCCCATTCTTGTCTAATCAATGCTTGGAGTCTGTCAGAATTTATGGGTTTTTATTTGTCCCTCCGCCTCTTGAGGATTGACCACAAGTTCTCAATGGAATTAAAGTCTGGGGAGTTTCCTGGCCATGAAGCCAAAATTTCAATGTTTTGATCTCCAAGCCACTTAGTTATCACTTCTGCCTTATGGCAAGGTGCTCCATCATGCTGTACAGGATATTGTTCATCACCAAACTGCTCTTGGATGGTTGGGAGAAGTTGCTCTTGGAGGATGTTTTGGTACCATTCTATATTCATGGCTGTGTTCTTAGGCAAAATTGTGAGTGAGCCCACTCCCTTGGCTGAGAAGCAAACCCACACATGACACAGGACTGATGGTAGCGCTGATCTGTCATCATTCTCTGTGTGGAGTCTCCTGGTCTGATTATTGTTATATGTGGTGAATTACCTGGTCTGCTTTTTACGCTGAATAGTGAAACCGTTGTGTCCATAACATTCCTTGTTGTTATCTACTAGGTGACGGAATTATTGATCAGTGATATAATGATGTTTGTCTTTCTCTATATACATCTGCCTACGTTTGTGCACATGCAGTAGATGGCAGTAGGGGAAGGGATATGAAATGTGTTGTGTGGATTGAGGCTGTTGCTGGTTTAGCGGTGATTAGGCACACAAGTTTTGCACCAAATTGAATAATAAGATTTGATTTTGCAGGAAGGGATTATTTTTTTGGGATAAAGGGGTGTATTATGCATCTTTCCTCCAAAAAGATGTAAATTCTCCAACTGTCCAGAGGTGCCGAAAATTGGACTTTATTCATATACTCTCCAGAGTTCTCACTTTACACAATGAAACAATAACAGTCCCGATGTCCTCACATAAAGACATAAATTAGGTTAAACTAAGCAATGTTTTAGGAGAACTGAATTTTTTTAATAAATGCAAGTGTAAGTGTGCTGGACTTGTGTTATTACTATTTCCACTAACTCTCACTTTTATTTATGATGTCAGTGAGTTCTCTGTACAGCGCTGCGGAATTAGTGGCGCTATATAAATAGCTGATGATGATTTATTTATGGGGTCGGTTGCAAATTAGGACTGAGGCATAAATTGCACTTGGTTACAATTAGGTACACTTGCACAATATAAGCAGTAGGTGCCTCATTTTGCGGTTAGTAAATGACCCTCATTGACCCTCTGTAAATGGTGTAGCTAACGCCCCCTGGAACGTGATAAAACACCGGCACTGTCTGTATGGTAGACAGAGAGATGTCCTCATGCAGTGTTCCCATCAGAAAGCTTTCTGCAGATGCCAATCAAGCTGTGCTGAGAGGTCTTACCCTACCAGATCTGCCACCACTACTGCCCCACCACTGGGTCTCGTCAGTGAGCTGACTGAAAATGTCACGGGCAATATTTTGTGGTGTGAAGTAAGAAAACAGAAGTGTGGTCCAATATGTCCACTCTCCAGGGGGTACATTTATCAAGCTGCGGGTTTGAAAAAGTGGAGATGTTGCCTATAGCAACCAATCAGATTGTAGCTGTTGTTTTGTAGAATGTTTTAAATAAATGATAACTACAATCTGATTGGTCTCTATAGGCAACATCTCCACTTTTTCAAACCCGCAGCTTGATAAATGTACCCCCAGGAGTCCGTATTGATTCTAGAAGTTCCGGATAGAAGCAGGGTGTAGACTGACGGCATCATTATCTCCATATCTTACTACAGAGGCTGCAGATTCCTTACATTCTGCCCTTTGTAAAGAGGAACCAGGTTAATAGTATTTATTAATGACACAATATTATTCCGTAAGTTCATGGTGCACAACATGGTCCCCCTTTATTCTCTCCACCCCCAGGACAAATCCTTCAAAACCTGGGAGCGTCCCTGGAAACTATAGACCACCTCTCAATTGCCCCAGTTTGGATGGGACATTCTTGATTTGAGAAGATTGTGCCACCGTCCCACCAGTTGGCACATCTGTCCCCCACCCGTGGAGAGCAAGTCAGGTGCATGCTGAGCTTTATTTGGAAGTGGGGGAATGGTCAGGGGCAGAAGCACTAGCCACTCCCCCAGGTTGACATGGCCACGCCTCTTTCCCCGCTCCAGTGTTCTCGCATTGTCCTGATTACCTCCAGGACAGGTTATGGGGGCAGCTGCGGTATTTATAAACCAGAATTCTCATCCTCAGCTCAGGGAAAGTTTGTGCTAAAACCTGTTCTTAGAAATTCTGCAGCTAAGAACAGATCCATTGTTCAGGGGATTGAGGTGATCTGGCTCCATACAGACACCTTCTGTTATCTGACACAGGATCACAGGGTGCTGGAAACCTATAACATATAGAAAGGAGAAGCTCCCCATCCCTAATCAAAGGCAGAATCCTGTAATTGTACATGGAGGAAGGGCCAGCTGCCGTGTATGAATCAGCAATACTGTTATATCATCAGTGCATGAATCCTACGTGTGACCAGTGAAGGAGGTTACTTGTTACAGCACAAATGGCTATTACAGAAGAGCGAAATCACTGCAGAACTTCTCACAGAGCGGAACTTTATATTTCACAGAGGTGCGAGGCCCCAGCTATTCAGTCTTCTAGTTATACGTCCACAGCTTGTGGCTACGTGGTTTTATCTCTCGTGGCTCAGATACTAAGAGGCCGGTTTATCAGAATAAACAATAACGTGTTGCTGCAATTTATCAAGGTGATGCTCTCAGCAGAGAGTGAGTCAGGTGTCCGGACCGTGCGCAGTGAGTCTGACGGCCCAGAGCGGCGCCTTCAGTCTGACTTGGTCAAAGAAAAAAAAAGATGAAAAAAGAAGATAGAAATATTTAAAAACTCTGACCATGGAGAAATGTCTGTATTAGAAACATGAATTATTCTTCCTTCATTGTTATGGTCATGGCCATCTCGTGTTACGTGTATGCTGTGATGCTTGATGAAGGCTCCATGTGCAAGGGGACCATACGCCAGTGAATCTTGATACCATTGGCGATAGTAACCCTTCAATGTATATGGCATAGGGAAAACCCCTTTTGCTGACTCCCACCCTTTGACACATATGCGTATAAATGACAGTAGAAGCCATCTTTCATCGTGGTCGCCTCCGAGAGGGAGCGTAGATGGGCTCAGCGGACACTATGGCCAGGGGGCTGCCCAAGTGCTGTACTGGACATCACCAGGGGGTGTACAAGGCACAGCCAGGGCGTTGGGGTGACATGACCTGTCAGGAAGGAAGTGCTGTCCCCCCTCCTAGACTTCGGATCTGACATGCCAGCAGTTAGCATTTGGCTTGTGTCTGTGAGACCACTGCACGCCCATAAGACCTGAGCGTGCTTTATACACAGCCTGATGCAAATAAGCCGCTCTCATTTATTACAGAGATTATGCAGTACCACAGAAAGTGACAGATGTAGGAAATTCAATCTGACTAAACAAATTCTCGCCCCAGGGAAAATGATCATTAATATATTTAATATATTTGCTGCAGTTAAACAAATAATGATTTTTTTTTCTCCCTTGACACAGATGAAAATGTTTTTAGATTTATTAGAAAGTAAGTTGTGTTACTCCCTAAAATATACAGATTCTTTATTATAGAACCCTGAGTAACCAATGCAGACTCTATAGAATAGATAATCTGCTTCAATCAGTGCTTTATATTAGAGATGAGCGGGCTCGGATTCCGCTAATCCGAGCCCACCCGAACAGTGCGGATCCGAACGGGATCTGAGCACTGTTCGGATATTTCCGGCGGGCAAAAAATTGAAAACGAGGCTCTGTCGTCCAAGTCTCGCGTCGAATCTCGCGAGGGGGGGGGGAGGGAGGGCCCAGAACAATTCCATCTTGTACCTCTTTTTTTGGCATTATGTGCTCAAGCTACCTCGGTGCAACCTTTTGGCCTAAAAACAATATTGTGAGGTGTTCAGAATAGACTGGAAATTAGTGGAAATGATTGTTATTGAATGTTATTGAGGTTAATAATAGCGTAGGAGTGAAAAAAAAACCCCACAAAACTGGTTTCTAGCACTTTTTATGTTTTTTTCAAAATAAATCCGAATCCAAAACCTTAAATCCGAACCAAAACCTTTCGTCAGGTGTTTTGCAAAACAAATCCGAACCCAAAACCTCAAGCAAATCCGAATCCAAAACACAAAACACAAGACACCAAAAGTGGCCGGTGCACATCCCTACTTTATATACCGATATAGTAGTTACAATGTCCTGCATCTGGTTAATGGCAGCCAGTTATTATAAACTGTAATACTCTCCAACATTGTACATAAGGTACAGGAGGTTCCTCCCCAATGGTACAGATGATCAAATGGCTTCGTTACACAATTACCTGTTGGTGACTTCATTTCTCCCGCGTGTACTACACTTTATATGGGCCTATGGTGTGTGCAGAAATATACTACAAATAGATGGTCAGTAAGACTTACCAGCATGGTACCGCATGTGTGTGTGCAGCAAGTGAGAACCTGAGACTCATTGTACGTAATAGGGGCTTAGTGTAGTTGTGCCTAGGCCCATAGACAGCTTCTTTCACATTACTGACAGTGCACAGTGCACACTGATACATATATTACTAGTTATATGCTTTATATATGAACAACATAGAATTTCCTATATCACATCCTGCTTATTTTCCATTATATAAATATAATTTTGAATAGACACAGAACTGACATGTTTGATCCTGTTGTATTGTCTCTGAACACTGACTCATCATGTGAATAAGTAGATACATGAAGGAGCAGAACAGACCCATCTACAGCGGCAGAACATCCCACTATCCTGGTTTACATGTCCAGGTCTGTGAATGATGAATGATAGGTCCCGTGGATGTCCTCCCTGCTGGTCCCCGTACAGTCAGTTCTGCCGTTGGATGGAGGATATGTCTAGTCTGTGACATCACTCTGCGTTTATTACATTATTACAGTACAGGGGAGGGGTGGCCAGTTCTAGGCCAGGGAGCAAGACGTGACTCAGCAGCCTATTATGAACATTTTAAAGTAAAGAGAAATGTAGGTGACCCAGTCCAAGGTAGCCCACTATGGGACCGGCCAGGGTGGGAGATGCCCCCCAGCCCCTAGCCTGCCCCTGTTACAGTGCGAATCTGTCTGCACATCTGTGACCTACACTGTGCCCTATATATACTGTCAGAGATACCCACTTATAGCTGCCAGGACTCTCCAGTCGCCGTGCTCGGTGCATTGAGTCTTTAGTCAGCATGAAATAAATTCTATTCCTGAGATCTGGCTGTTATTTCATGGTTGATCCTTTGTGTGGACTGATTGCTGCCTGACCTGACCTTTGGATTCTGGTTCTGTACCTCATTGCTAGGACCTAAGAGATCTCTACTCTCACTTATTTTATCTCTATCACTTATGTCACCTCTGCTGAATATAGCAATCCTCACTAATTAATTCATCTCTAATTAAAACCTGTCTGATGAAGACTATTTAGGTCTGAAGTTTTACACACTTTGCGAGGGGATTTTCCCAGCTCTACCCTGTAGAACATCAGCATATATGAGCTTTGTCCGCTGATAGCTACAGTCTGTCTGATCATCATCACCATTTATTTATATAGCACCACTGATTTTGCAGCGCTGTACAGAGAACTCACTCACATCAGTCCCTGCCCCAATGGAGCTTACATTCTAAATTCCCCAACATACACATACACAGACAGAGAGAGAGAGAGAGAGACTAGGGTCAATTTTGATAGCAGCCAATTAACCTACCAGTATGTTTTTGGAGTGTGGGAAGAAACCGGAGCACCCAGAGGAAACCCACGCAAACTCGGGGAGAACATCCAAACTCCTCACAGATAAGGCCATGGTCAGGAATTGAACTCATGACCCCAGTGCTGTGAGGCAGAAGTGCTAACCACTGAGCCACCGTGCTGTCCTACTACTTTATTGTTTATCAGAGGCAGCAGATAATGGATGATGACCCACAGCTTATGTGCGATACAAAGAAGGGAGACGTCTACAGTGTTTCAGAAGCCACTGTCTATTAGTCCTAGAAAAATCGGACACTTTCTATAACATAAAATCACCAGTCACTCATGTTTTGTCTAAATACAAAGTCATATATATATATATATATAAAAACTTCCAGTTGTACATGGATGGAAATGTTGTACCCAATTATTAGGTCTATGGATGTTCCAGAACATCTCTGCTCAGACCAGGAGATGTTGGAATATTTTCTGAATGATCTTCCCCATATGTACAGTAATCTATGTGTCTTTATAATGTCCTTAAAATCAGAAAACTAAAAACTAATTAATCTAACTAATGCTTCTTACAGAAAAAATTGTAGATATACCAATGAAATTTATGTTATATTTAGCGCAATATCAGCTTATATTTCAGCAGTAGAAAATAATGATCTGCCCTTATTAGCTGAGGGGACGTGTTCAGAAGGAGAATGATTGAGGAGCAGGAACGGGGGACACTGGGATATTTAGACCCTTTTATTGGACTGTGCATGGATCAGGTTTCACAGATGGGGAGATACCTACAGGGCGCAGAGTCTAAAACCAACCGTTGTATGTGAGGCAGAAACGTTTATATCAGAGCCGTAACCAGGGCGGTGGGACCAGCCAGGGCGCAAGGCCTAGTGGAGGCGCCACACCTGCCCGCCCTTTACATATCACCAGTGAAATGACAGTGTAGTCCTAATCCTGCGGTGCTGCCACCTCAGGGCTACTTTGCCCATTGAAGACAGCCAGCGCGAGGGTGCCAGCTTCTTGCAGCGTCCTGACGTACAAATAATGACGTCAGGACGCTGTCAAAACACAGGTGACGAGACGGCACAGAAGGAAGAAGAGACGCTCAGGTGAGTAAAATACTGGACAGGAGCGAGGGCTGGAGAGGAAGGTGTGTGGAGTGAATGGGGGGGTCTGGAAAGAAGGAGTGAGGGGTATGAGAGGGGTGTCTGGGGAGAAGGAATGAGGGGTCTTGAGAGGAGTGAGGGGGTCTGGTGGGGGGGGTCTGGAGAGATGGAGTGAGGAGAGTGTCTAGGGAGGAGGGTGTCTGGAGTGAATGGGGGGGGTCTGGAGAGGAGTGAGGGGGTCTGGTGGGGGGGTCTGGAGAGAAGGAGTGAGGAGGGTGTCTGGGGAGGAGGGTGTCTGGAGTGAATGGGGGGGTCTGGAGAGGAGTGAGGGGGTCTGGTGGGGGGGTCTGGAGAGAAGGAGTGAGGAGGGTGTCTGGGGAGGAGGGTGTCTGGAGTGAATGAGGGGGGTCTGGAGAGGAGTGAGGGGGTCTGGTGGGGGGGTCTGGAGAGATGGAGTGAGGAGGGTGTCTGGGGAGGAGGGTGTCTGGAGTGAATGAGGGGGGTCTGGAGAGGAGTGAGGGGGTCTGGTGGGGGGGTCTGGAGAGAAGGAGTGAGGAGGGTGTCTAGTGAGGAGGGTGTCTGGAGTGAATGGGGGGGGGGTCTGGAGAGGAGTGAGGGGGTCTGGTGGGGGAGGCGTCTGGAGAGAAGGAGTGAGGAGGGTGTCTGGTGAGGAGGGTGTCTGGAGTGAATGGTTGGTATGGTGAGGAATAATTTGGTTTATTAAATGGGGATGCTATTAATGTAATGGTGGGAGCTAGTGAGGGGTAAAGTAGGTCTATTAATTAGATGGGAATGCTACTAATTTAATGTATGGGCTGATACGTGGGGTTTGTCTATTTATTAAATGGGAATGTTATTAATTTAATGTCCGAACTGGTTGGGGGAGGCTTATTTATTAAACGTGGGTGCTATTAATTTGATGTCGGGGCTATATGGGGGGAAATAGATATTGACTGTAAATGCTATTAATTAGATTCTGGAGCTGATTGGGTGGAAGGAGGCCTATTTTTAAATAGAAAAAGCTACTGATTTAATGTCTGTCTGGTTGTGGATAGATAAAGTTGGGAAGTATGGACTAGTGTCAATTATTTACCCAAATAAATATTACCGTATAATTCTCTGTCCCTCCCTAGAAATCTGTTTTACACTGCGCTCATTTTCCACACTAGAGCAAAATACGTATCCAGACACGGAACTGTGGGCTGTAGGCCCCGGTGCAGGGAGGCGAGGCCCTGGCCCTCTGCATCTGCCATGCAGTGGGCCCCGGTGCAGGGAGGCGAGGCCCTGGCCCTCTGCATCTGCCATGCAGTGGGCCCCGGTGCAGGGAGGCGAGGCCCTGGCCCTCTGCATCTGCCATGCAGTGGGCCCCGGTACATAGCACCTGCTGCACCAATGGTAGATCCACCAATTCAAGTATTTATAGAGTGTTAGTTCCCTGATCGCCATTGCTGACCTCAGCCCAAGTGGAGACAGGTCCTAAATGTGAGGTTACAGAGGGTGTCCTACAATATACACTGTGGAGGGTATTACACGGGCAGCTGACAAACACTAAGAAGACTATTTCCAGACACTTTGCAGCACTGTGCATTGTGTACTTACTGTCTGTGTCTGTAGTGTGTACTTACTGTCTGTGTCTGCACTGGGTACTTACTGTCTGTGTCTGCAGTGTGTACTTACTGTCTGTGTCTGCACTGGGTACTTACTGTCTGTGTCTGCAGTGTGTACTTACTGTCTGTGTCTGCACTGGGTACTTACTGTCTGTGTCTGCAGTGTGTACTTACTGTCTGTGTCTGCACTGGGTACTTACTGTCTTTGTCTGCACTGTGTACTTACTGCCTGTGTCTGATGGGGGTGTTGCAGCTAATGCAGTGTGTACTTACTGTCTGTGTCTGCAGTGTGTACTTACTGTCTGTGTCTGCAGTGTGTACTTACTGTCTGTGTCTGTAGTGTGTACTTACTGTCTGTGTCTGCACTGGGTACTTACTGTCTGTGTCTGCAGTGTGTACTTACTGTCTGTGTCTGCACTGGGTACTTACTGTCTGTGTCTGCAGTGTGTACTTACTGTCTGTGTCTGCACTGGGTACTTACTGTCTGTGTCTGCAGTGTGTACTTACTGTCTGTGTCTGCACTGGGTACTTACTGTCTTTGTCTGCACTGTGTACTTACTGCCTGTGTCTGATGGGGGTGTTGCAGCTAATGCAGTGTGTACTTACTGTCTGTGTCTGCAGTGTGTACTTACTGTCTGTGTCTGCAGTGTGTACTTACTGTCTGTGTCTGCACTGTGTACTTACTGTCTGTGTCTGCAGTGTGTACTTACTGTCTGCAGTGTGTACTTACTGTCTGTGTCTGCAGTGTGTACTTACTGTCTGTGTCTGTAGTGTGTACTTACTGTCTGTGTCTGCAGTGTGTACTTACTGTCTGTGTCTGTAGTGTGTACTTACTGTCTGTCTGCAGTGTGTACTTACTGTCTGTGTCTGCAGTGTGTACTTACTGTCTGTCTGCAGTGTGTACTTACTGTCTGTGTCTGCAGTGTGTACTTACTGTCTGTGTCTGCAGTGTGTACTTACTGTCTGTCTGCAGTGTGTACTTACTGTCTGTCTGCAGTGTGTACTTACTGTCTGTGTCTGCAGTATGTACTTACTGTCTGTGTCTGTACTGTGTACTTACTGTCTGTGTCTGTAGTGTGTACTTACTGTCTGTGTCTGCAGTGTGTACTTACTGTCTGTGTCTGCACTGTGTACTTACTGTCTGTGTCTGCAGTGTGTACTTACTGTCTGTCTGCAGTGTGTACTTACTGTCTGTGTCTGCAGTGTGTACTTACTGTCTGTCTGCACTGTGTACTTACTGTCTGTGTCTGCAGTGTGTACTTACTGTCTGTGTCTGTAGTGTGTACTTACTGTCTGTGTCTGCAGTGTGTACTTACTGTCTGTGTCTGTACTGTGTACTTACTGTCTGTGTCTGCAGTGTGTACTTACTGTCTGTGTCTGCAGTGTGTACTTACTGTCTGTGTCTGTACTGTGTACTTACTGTCTGTGTCTGCACTGTGTACTTACTGTCTGTGTCTGCAGTGTGTACTTACTGTCTGTGTCTGCACTGGGTACTTACTGTCTGTTTCTGTAGTGTGTACAGAGGTGATATCCAGGATAGCTCCAGTCAGACATGGAGTAACTCTGAGGATCTCTGAAAGACAGGTGATCAGTTCTGGTTATAGCTTCTGAAATGAAAGAAAGATACAGGTCTGATCTCGCCCTCTTACAGGTATAGACTGGTTACTACCTGGGACGACGTATCCCACCACCTCCTCTGCCGCTCAGAATCTGTTGACTGATGGAGGAAGATCTCTCTGATGCTCTAATACAATCTAAACATAGATTGTTGCTTTTATTCCAGCTCCACTTTTTTCTACTCTGTATTATGGCACCTTAATTGTATTATCTCTGTGTGGAATAACATTATGGCTCCACAGCCCCTTGCTCTCTCCCCAACTAACAAGTCTTCAATTGAATTATCCAGTGGAAATGATCTTAAGTGAGCGGATGCCACGTGAAGCGCTTGCCAGCCGTGAGAGTAACAAGCGGCGTCTGTGACTGGCGCACTCTGCAGACTACATTATGGACATCAGTGTAATACACCTTGTCTGTATTATGGTGCCAAGAGTCAGATTGTCATGAGGGAGATACCGTTATGTTCACACCAACCCTTTTGTGAAGCTATAAGGCTCACATCAACCAAAAGCGCGGATATCCCCCTGAGAGCTGCTGAGATGTGCGATGTGGCTTAGTCTAGAGTCAACGTGTGATTTTAAATTGAGGTAGAAACAGATATAACCAGCACCATCCTGTTACTTTCTGTTACAAGTTATGATCCTATATTGGATATAAAAAGTCTGCACACCCTTACTGAAATTGAAGGTGTTTGTGATGTAAACCTGAAAGTAATCAGGGACAAACACACGATTTCTACAGGGGAGTTTCCATATGTTTGCATGGGAAAGCCTAATTAACAACAGCCGTACACGTGACACCGCAATACCGGTGGTGTTATTGCAATTGAATCTATTTTTTAACCTTTTATGACTGGATAAATATTCCCCAATGTCCCTTATATCGCTTACAGCATTACAGACAACCTCAAACCTCTCCCCAAACATGCCCCCATGCCGTCCATGGTGTGGGGGAATCTTCTAGTTACTCACGGAGCTGAAGAGGGAGAGAGGGACATAGGGGAGGTGATAGAGGCTGAAACAAGTTTATGGGACAAGAGTTTGGGCTATTCCCAATGAATTTATGGGTTAAGTTATTCTTTCCCATAGGACAACCTGATGCTGTGCCACGGATCTTATAAGAATATAAGCAATAAATAAATAGTCAAACAGATAACTAACATTTAAACAACTAGTATTGTTATTGCATGATTTGAAGTAGAGGAATTTAAGAAACATAAGAATGATTATGACATGTCTGGTCTGGAATTCTATATATTAATTAGTTCTCCACTTATCTGCATATGAATTTGAGGTGTTGAATTTTAGATTCAGTCTATTTGATTATATGTATTGTAATTTTTAAAATAATTTATTGTCATTAAATCTTCAATAAAATACCATTTTTTCTTAATAATTTCATTATGTTAATATAAATAATAGTTAGATGTATTTGTGGTTCTCTCCCGTTATATAATAAATAAAAAGTCATCAGGATTCAGAGGACCCAAACATGGGAGAAGAGGAACAGAGGAAGCAGCGAAGGTGTCAGGATCTACCTCTGTCTACAGTACATCATCTCCTCTCTCGCTGCGGCTTGGACTGTACTGTATCCTGGCTGCAGGGGGTTAAGCTCTCATTGTTTTGGATTCTGAAGACCTGGCCTTTACAGTCTGCCTCTCCCAGCAGACTGGTGCCAGTTCATCAAGTATTTGCTGTTGCTGGTGTCACACTCTGTACTCCTCTGACCGGTTACTGAGGGATCTCCGGTTTCTGACCCTGGCTTGTTGACCATCCTCCAGTTACTCTCTGTAGAGTCTCCTGTGGATATTCCAGCATTCAGCCTCTGCTGCAGACAACACAAATGAAAGCCTTCAGCTCCTGCCATTTATAGACGGTGCCTCTGAGGACTCAGTGTCTGCTATTAGTGCTACTTGTGCAGCAGTCCCTGCGGTATCTGTTACCTACCTACTACTACTGCCAGTGTCCGCTGCCTATTGTTTCAACGACTTCAGCCGTTGTGTAATCATTTTCATTGAACTCTGCATCATGGACTTGTGCTATCAGTATTAACCATTGTCTGCATCAAGTTTTTTATCTGTGTGATTCTTGCTTTACATAAAGAGCTCTGTTTTCATTCTCACCAGCTCTGTGTACTCTGCGTACTGGGAACCCTGACAGAAGGAGCAGAAATGGTCAATTGGTGCTAACCTGAAGGGGGACGCCATGATCAAGACGTACCTGCAAAGATGACAGGAAAATGAGAAAACTCATCAGGGAGGCTACCAAGAGGCAACACTGCAGGATCTCTAGGAACGTGACAGGGACTGGTCACTTCTTGCATGTGACAACCGTCTCCCTTATTCTGCACATGTCTGGGGTATGGCGTAGGGTGGTACGATGGAAGAACATCCAAGCCAGTCTAAATTGTGCAAAAAATATGTTCAGTCACCTCAACCCTTGAGGGTCGAGAAAATGTCTAATTCTAAAAAATATGTTTATTACAAATACACCATAGGGTATAATAAATAAATAATAAAATAAAAATAAATAAATGAACCAGTTGGAACTGAAGAGCCAAAAAATATATATAGATATGGCAAAAATCCAACATTTATATGTCTGGATATACATACACAGTATAAACATGCGTATAAATACCGTACACACATATTTAAAATATAACATTATTTACAATATCTTGCTAAGTGCATAAGAAGATATCCAACATTGTCAAAATATTCAGAATAATAATCAGATCAGCTCTTAACTTGCTGCTGTGTCCGGAGGAGGAGGGTCCAAAGGGTACTTACAGTCTCTGCACAGTAGCCCCCGCTGCTTCTATATCCACAGTCACTAAGGAAGGAACTGTTAAAGTGGGATAAAAAAGTAATAGATGGCCAACATGCCCCTCAGACCTTTTCACATGCCCACCCGATCTCCCCACATGTCCCTTACATGCCCTTTCCACATGTCCTTAGACCTCTCCACGTGTCATCAACTCAACCACATGCCATCAACTTTGTGCCATGATTTGATGAAAGGGACCAGTGTTACTATCATCTGATCCGCTGATGTTGGCGGCTGGTCCATCACTTCATGTGTCTGACTCATATCTACACAATGGAAACCTTTTCTGAAGGAAAGTTTCCCTCTTTTTCTGGAGTGGGGCTTTTAGTTGTTTCACACAAGATGTTACTCTACAAAGTAACTGATGGTTAAAATAATGAACTTGCTATACAATAAGGTTGGGATGAGCAGACTGATGGGATAGTGACAAGTCGCATGATGTCAGAGATATGACAGTGTAATTCCTGCTATGGATAGTAATAAGTACACAGATCATGGCTTATTATTTATTTTATTATTACTGAGTGCAATGCAAAGTGTGTGTGTGTGTGTGTGTGTGTGTGTGTGTGTGTGTGTGTGTGTGTGTGTGTGTGTGTGTGTGTGTGTGTGTGTGTGTGTGTGTGTGTGTGTGTGTGTGTGTGTGTGTGTGTGTGTGTGTTAAGTCACTATGGGGCTAAATAACTACAATTAGGCAAATCAGCCAAATGCAGCCGTGTACCAAGGAGTGAGGACGGAGATTAAAGCAGCCAGAGGGCGCTGATACTGACACTCATGTCACAATCACTAACAGCAGCATCCAGAACGAGGGGCTGTAAGCTCTTTATAACGCTTTACACATGTGACATTTGTTCCATGCTGATTGGTTGGTTTACTTTCTATGCAATGTAAATGGCCTTATTCTCTGGGGGGGGAGTAAATTATTCAGTGATTTTGGGTAACTCTGAGCCATTTAGTGAAATTGAGTCGCCCATATCTGCTCCTGAGGGCTGGGATTACTGTGGCTCCAAACAATGATGATTATTATTAATCTTTCACAAACATTATCTCAGCTCTTTTTCTTAACTATAAAGGACTACCCTGTAACACTAGGAATTGCTGCGTTTCCCATCAGATTCCTTTATTCTAAAAATGACAGCAAAGAAACGTACATGAATGTTGGGAATCATTATAACCTGGTTTAATTAAGTAGATAAAATCAGCAATTGGCACAGAAAATCCTTCCTGCGTGTGGGAAATGAAGCCTCATTCATCTATTAGATCATTCACGCTCCAACGCATTTCACTTGGCCTGACGATAGCACGGTCTATCAAACATATTCTGCTGTCAAAAAGCCATTTCCTGCCTTGTAAGTGATCATTTGAGACCTTAGGACTTCGTTGCATAGAGGTACATTGTGTGATTTTGGAGGTGTTATTAGCAGATCTGCACGTTTCCTAAATTGTGACCCAGAAGAACAAAGTTACAGATGTAGAGATTGTTAAATTGTCCTGTAATGTCAGGTGTGTTTCGTTAATCTTCTTTATGCTGCCACTGGAAGGAAACATTGCATCACACCCAGACCGCTCATCAAAGTGTGATATTGACATTTCCTGCAATAAGTTGCTCTACCACCAGTTAGCACCTTGACTGAGTTGTAACGTACTATGCTCATACACACCCCCAGAGGGCGCACAATACACCGCAGATGTTGCAGGAGGTTACAGCCTCCTAAATAGATAAAAAGAGAGAATAAGACAAAGCCATGAAATTATATAGTATGTCCAGAAAAACTGTCTAAATGGTTTATTAATGTCATGTATATAAAATACAATGATAAAACATATAAATAAAACAACACATATAAAACACAGTATCCAACACTGATCTAATCTTACATACACATATCTCTGCACACAGCAATAGACTGCAGGGATAACGTGCTAATGGAACCACACAGAGTGCAGAGGAGGCCGGGATCACATTCATCCTGATGCTAAATCAATGTGACGTCTGTCTGCTGATGTTATAACAACCGAGACATTATAAGCAAATCCAGCTAACACTGCCCACTTCAGTGCACGCCCTGCACTGAAGTGGACAGTGTTAGCTGGATTTGGGGGACAGTCCTCAAATCAGGACTGTCCCCCAAAACTGGGGGGTTTGTATTGGGTGTATCACCACAATGCCTGTTCTGGTAACCAAAGCCAATTGCTTTATTCTTAGAGTAAACATCTTTAAGTTATATTAATTAAATTATTAAACTAACGTTTATAAATGTATGCAAACCCCACCCCCACCATTATATATAATATACACACTATGGGGTATATTTACTAAACTGCGGGTTTGAAAAAGTGGAGATGTTGCCTATAGCAACCAATCAGATTCTAGCTGTCATTTTGTAGAATGCAGTAAATTAATGAAAGCTAGAATCTGATTGGTTGCTATAGGCAACATCTCCACTTTTTCAAACCCGCCGTTTAGTAAATCTAGCCCTATGTGTTATGTAATGTCATTTATGTGTGTTTGTTTTTTAGTAATTTTATTAAAATTAACTTTTGGCTGTGATAATTACAATTTTAATAAATATGCCCCTAAATCTCATGTCTGCAAAACTATGCACCTAATCTACACTCACAATGAAAGCCCTTGATCCCCATACTGCCCCTTATCAGCCGGTGCAAACGTTTACACCCCCGCAGACACCAGCGCACAGATCCTTGTGCTTCCCTGTAAACCACGTGCAATTGCGCAATAGTAGGAACCAGGTGTCACAAAAGATTTGCGCTGTGGTTATACACTGCTTGTGGTTGACCCTTTATATCTCTGATGATATATATTGTATACTCGGGACGGGGGTGAGATATGACGCCAGGATATTATGGGGTTAGTGTCACGCTCCTTGGTCACTGTTGCTGTATTCACATAACATGCTGGACTGAGCCATTAAGGAGAGTAAAGCATAAAAAAGTAGTAACTTTGCACCTTGGCAAAACCATGTGGCACTGTAGGAGGAGGTAAATTTAAAATCTGAGGACAGATTTATAGTTGAGGAAGAGCATGTCCTAGATCAACTTTACATTTCAGTCCACAAATAAATCTATCAAGTATTTGTGTGTTACATGAAAAAGCAGCCAGTAATTATCTTATGTGCAAAATAATAAACTAATGTGCACCCCTCGTATTGTAACATGGTTTGTCCAGGAGCAAACTTACTCCTCTTTTTTGCTTTGCTCTCCTGAATGACTCAGACCCCCCCGAATGAGGGTACATATTATAAATACTGTGGTCTCAGTATTTATCCACTTCAGAGAGATCAGAGTAAGGGAGAACTAAGAGTTAAAATACTGTTTCTGCAAATTCTCCCAAAGAACATTTTTCTGTTTTGAGCATTATAACCCTTGTGCTTCACAGAGGACATCTCCAAGGCCAGTTATTATTCATTCTGGGAAATCTCGCACTGAGCTGTAATTTCCCGTTAGCAGCTCTTTCTAAGCTGTGATACCCTGATGATCCCCATCTTTAATTATTCCCCCCCTTCTAGGAAGTCATTTCACAATGTGACAGACTCAGATCTGCTTACAGTCCTCTTGTTAATCCAACAATTTTACACTAAAGTAGACAAAGTGGATGTTTCAATTGAAGAATCATCAGCCTATTTTTACTAAAATGTCGCTGTTTTCACTGAAAGCGCATGGATCTGTGCATCAGTGGCCGCGTCCAGGTCGGCGGAGGTTGGAAGATGTTGTTGCGTCTTGGAATGGAACGGATTTGGTGGATCAGGGTGTTTCTTGCTGAACAGTAGCTGGGCTCCGGGATGTCTTATGATGATATTGTAAAGTCCGGGTGTCCCCTCACCCCGCATATTCAGCTAAAGCGAGCAGTAAGGAGAATAAAGCATGAAAAATGAGTAACTTTACACGTTGGCAAAACCATGTTGCATTGGAGGGTGGGGGGGGGTAAATGTAAAATGTGGGGACAAATTAATTTCAGTCTAAAAATAAAACATTAAGTATTTGTGTGCTAGATGAAAAGCCAGCCAGCATTTATCTTATGTGCAAAATAATTAACTAACGGCATCCCCTGCATTGTAACATGGATTGTCCAGGAGAAAACGTAAACATAATAAGGGCGGTCCTGTTTTGTTATTTGGATGGGCTTTGGAGTGACGCACAGGTACAGGTATGTTATTGTTGTGCGACATATCTCCATGTGACGTTCCATGGCAATGGTGCCAGAGATCGGTGCCTGCGGTTGTCACCATTGTGCATTCTATGGGGAGACGTATGTGGGGTTAGACGTGTGGGATTTCTGCACTAAGTGGGATTTTCTCACAAAGTGGACGAAAATGCACAGTTAGACAACACAGTGGGACAAACATTGGACTTGATTTTACGCCCAGCAATAAGCCGCATCTGCCCCAGCCTATTTCTGCATTACTTGTCTATTTATATGGAAGACTGCTAAGAGGTAATTCTTAAAATACCCTTGCTTTCTGCTTTTACCCCTTTTATCACAGTGTTTCACACATTGCTTTTGTTAGTCTCATTTCATGGCATGATCTTTAGGGTTGTGTCATCTTTCACCCCTCCACCAACACACAAACTTGTTCATATTGCACCTGCATTACTCCACTCACCTCTATTTAACACCCATGAACTGTTGTCCTATTTATTATCTCTAACAAGTACAGCCTCCACCTGTCGCCAGAAAATAAAAGGCCACACATCTTACAATCCCCTTGCCTATCTTTCGCTCACTCTGCTTCTATTAGCTGGTGATATATCACCTAATCCAGGTCCCCCTCACTCCTCACACACACATACATCAGAGCACTACCGTTCTATAGCAAACCTCAAACACATCACCTGTCTCCCCTCTCTTCCAAAGTCCTTTAAATGTGCCCTTTGGAATGCACGCTCTGTTTGTAACAAACTTACCTCCATTCATGATCTCTTCCTCTCAAAAAACCTCAACCTTCTGGCATTAACAGAAACATGGCTCATGCAATCAGACACTGCCTCACCTGCAGCACTTTCACATGGTGGCCTCCATCTCACCCTCACCTCCAGACCTGAAGGCAGACAAGGAGGTGGGGTTGGACTACTTCTCTCCCCACAGTGCACATACACAGTTCTACCAAATGTCCCATCACTCACGTTCACATCTTTTGAAGTACATGCTATTCACATTTTTAATCCATTCTCCCTACGTGTTGCGGTGATCTATCGCCCCCCTGGAGCACACTAACAATTTATTAAGGATTTCTCTGCATGGCTCCCTCACTTCTTATCTTCAGACATCCCCACCATCATCATGGGTGACTTCAACATCCCCATTGATAACCCACCTTCCAAAGCTGCATCCAAACTACTCTCTCTAACATCCTCACTTGACCTCTCCCAGTGGATTGAATCATCTACTCATAAGGATGGCCACTGCCTTGATCTTGTTTTCTCTAGACTATGCTCAGTTTCTAATTTTATTAATACACCCTTTCCCCTCTTGGATCATCACCTTATCAGCTACACTCTCACCCCCACTGCTCTAACCTCTCTACTGTCTAACTCTACCAAGCCTCCTCATACCCGCAGAAATCTGAATCCTATTAATCTTCAACAATTTTCCACCTCTCTCCAACACCTTCTCTCCCCTATCTCTACATTCTCATCCCCTGAGATGGCAGTACCTCATTTTCACCAAACCTTAGCAACGGCCCTTGATCAAGTGTCTCCAGCGACACTACATACTACACATCGACTTCGATGTCAACCGTGGCACACCAAAGCAACACGAAATCTTCAAAAACTTTCCCGTAAAGCAGAACGTCACTGGCGTAAATCTCGAACCTCTAATGACTTCTTCACATATACTTCTGTCTACCACTCCTATCGAAATGCTCTGGACACTGCAAAACAAACATACTTTCAATCTCTTATCTATGCTCAGGCTTCTAACCCCAAACGCCTTTTCAATACATTTAATCATCTCAATCCTCCCACCCCGAACCCTCCATCTACTATCAGTGCTCAGGATCTTGCTTCCTACTTCAAGGACAAGATTGACAAGATCAGACTAGAAATGGTATCCTCTTCCTCAACAAGCCATCAGCTCAATTCCTTCCCACTACCCTCTGACACCCTCTCTTCATTTGACCCCACAAATGAAGAGGAAATTTCTACACTCTTCTTATCTTCCTACTCTACCTCCTATCCTCTTGATCCTATTCCCTCGCAAATTGGTAGATCCCTGTCTTCTGTGCTCATTTCACCTCTAACTCAAATCTGTAATCTCTCGCTCTCTACTGGCATCTTTCCATCACTATACAAGCATGCAGTGATTACTCCTATTCTAAAAAAACAAAACTCCGACCCAAACTCTCTCTCAAATTACCGACCCATCTCTCAGCTCCCTTGCCCCTCCAAGCTTCTAGAGAGGCTTGCCTATACTCACCTCACACGCTTTCTTTCTGCAAACAACCTGTTGGATCCTCTTCAGTCTGGCTTTCGTTCTCAACACTCCACAGAGACTGCGCTGACCAAGGTTGTTAATGATCTGATCACTGCTAAGACTGAACGCCATTACTCTCTCCTAATTCTCCTGGATCTCTCGGCTGCATTTGACACCGTTGACCACTCTCTTTTCATACAAACGCTGCAATCCCTAGGTCTTCAAGACACAGTTCTATCCTGGTTCTCATCTTACCTCTCTAATCGCTCTTTCACTGTTAATTTCTCTGGAGCCACCTCTGCTCCGCTTCCCCTATCAGTTGGAGTACCACAAGGCTCGGTGCTAGGTCCTCTGCTGTTCTCTATCTATACCGCCTCTCTTGGAAATCTAATAAGCTCCTTTGGCTTTCAGTATCATCTCTATGCGGATGATACCCAAATCTATCTATCCTCTCCTGATCTCTCGACATCTGTGTTGTCCCGTGTAACTGACTGTCTTTCTGCCATATCATCTTGGATGTCCTCTCGCCAACTCAAACTTAATCTTTCTAAAACAGAGTTAATAATACTCCCACCCGCCAACAAGAGCATACTTGACATTTCTATCTCTGTTGATAACATGACCATAAATCCCAACCCACAAGCTCGCTGCCTAGGTGTAATCCTTGATTCACGCCTATCCTTTGTTCCCCATATCTAAATCATGTTACATACATCTAAAGAACATTTCCAGAATCGGCACATATCTCACACAAGACACTGCTAAAACCTTAATTCATGCACTAATCATCTCCCGCATTGACTATTGCAATTCCCTCCTTACTGGTCTTCCCAAAAACAGACTCAAACCCCTAAAATCTATTTTGCATGCTGCGGCAAGACTGATTTTCCTTGCAAATAGCTATTCCTCTGTTGAATCACTCTGTATGTCTCTACACTGGCTGCCTGTCTTCTACCAAATCTAATATAAAATACTTTTACTAACCTACAAGGCCATCAACAAAGCTGCACCAACATACATCTCCTCTCTTGTCTCAAAATATCTCCCAACTCGGCAACTCCGTTCTGCAAAAGATCTGCGTCTCTCATCCACCCTCATTACATCCTCCCATTCCCGGTTACAGGACTTTTTTCGGGTTGCACCCACTCTGTGGAACTCTCTCCCTCGCACAATAAGACTCTCCTCTGGTCTACAAAATTTCAAGCGTTCTCTGAAAACCTACCTATTCAGACAAGCTTATAATATTCCTCAACCACCCTCTTAACCTCACTACCTTTAGCCTGTTACACAATTTCACACAAGACAACTACCCCCTGACCAACATTGTTGTGTGACAGGATCATTTAGCTTATGAGTCACTTTTACCTTTGCAGTCTGGCTGGGCCAAGATGCAAAATGTAGACTTAACCTCATGTGTCAATCTCCCATTGTCCCATACATTGTAAGCTTGCGAGCAGGGCCTTCTCACCTCTTTGTCTGTTTTACCCAGTTTGTTTATTAGTTTATTACGTTTGTCCCCAATTGTAAAGCGCTACGGAATATGTTGGCGCTATATAAATAAATGATGATGATTGTGCTACAAATTAATCCCAGTCAGTCATTCTCATTCCTGCCCTGTCCACACCTTAGTTTAGGGCTGTTTCTAGTACCATCTCTAGTGACTAGTCCACCTATTTTCTTTCTGCCCTGCTCCCAAAGCAGCGGCCAGGACAAGGGTTGGTGACAGTGCCGGATGGAGGCGATTTACAGAGAACATATCTCTCCCTCCTCCTCTGTCTTCCCATCCCTTTATATGGTCTCTTCCACGTCCTATGTCATGTAGTAGGACAATGATCTACTGGTCTCATGTACTCATACTCACGTCTCACCATGGCATCGATGTAATTGGGTAGGATCACAGTCTTAGACAGCCAGCCAATCAGGGATGAGAGACCGCTCCTGATTAGTAGAGGAGGGATTACTGGATATAAACTCATTAGGTGACGGGAGCCGACCACTTAGTATATGAGGGTTGTTTATGTGTTTCCCTGATGGATTTCACAATCGGTTGGATTACATTTTTTTATGTTATCGAGTAATTTGTGCTGCTAAGTGGGAATAATTTTCGGATAAATCCATCATGGTTCCATGTTATACCACAGCGAAATGTGAAAAAGCCCAAAGGGGTTGAATACCTTTTATAGCCACTGTTTATGTATTATACTAAAAAGCAGATTAAATATGGCATGGTGTCTCTGGAACCGTCAGCGGAGGCACGTCGCACCCATGTTCAGGCTGGAATCTCCACAAAAGTAAAAAGACAAGTTGGCCAATTGTAGGCAATAATCAGCATTTTAATAGTTTTACCCCTGAAACCTCTTTTTAAACAACTATTTTCCTTTTGCTGTACCAGTAACAAGAGTTGATTCATTATTCCTATGTGCAGGATTAAGTGATGTAAACTTTAAAGCGTACTTCATACATTGACCTTTGTAGTGTTTAGATGTGTGTGCAGCTCACAGACGCGGCAATAGATAATCATTATCAGCGTTACACTTGGAAACAGAACTGCGTGATGCTCCGGGAACGCTGGATACACATGTCGGAAGATCAAGGGAGAGAACTGTTCAAAGCTGGCTCTGAAATTGGATTTGAAATTCAATAAAATTGAAATATTTCCCAGAGTTGTCTCTTTATCTTCTCTGGTTAAACAGTCAAGGTGGTGAGTGGGAAGAGCGAAACAGAATCTGTTAACAAAATACCCAGAACTCCCCCGCAAAGCATAAAAAATAACCCTTTCATCAAAGTAACAGGAGTCATTTTCCCAGAGTAGATTGGAAGAGAACGTTGTGTTCTTCTGCGATTCTCTAGATCTGCCAATAACTTTCCTGTGGATGGAAGATCCCTGCGGTGTCTGTGTACAGTATTGACTGCTGGGTTATTGTAATACAGCATTGTACACATATGTGGTGTATGTAATCTGTCCTGTCTGTGTACAGTACTGACTGCTGGGTTATTGTAATACAACATTGTACACATATGTGGTGTATGTAATCTGTCCTGTATGTTTACAGTACGGACTGCTGGGTTATTGTAATACAACATTGTACACGCATGTGGTGTATGTAATATGTCCTGTCTGTACAGTACTGAGTACACAGATTTGTATGTTCTCCCCGTGTTTGGCTAGGTTTCCTCCGGGGCTCCGCTTTTCTCCCACACTCCAAATACATGCTGGCTGACTTCTGATAAAAACAGACGTGTGTGTGGCAGATAATTTAGATTGTAAGCTCCAACAGGGCAGGGACTGATGTGAGTGATTCCATATTCTCTGTACAACGCTGCATAATATGATTAGCGTTGTATAAATAAATATATAAAAATTTGCGATCTATTTTATGTTTTTCAGAGTAAGATAGAAAGGGTTGCAGGTACTCGTACTCAGAGTAAGATAGAAAGGGTTGCAGGTACTCGTACTCAGAGTAAGATAGAAAGGGTTGCAGGTACTCGTACTCAGAGTAAGATAGAAAGGGTTGCAGGTACTCGTACTCAGAGTAAGAGAAAGGGTTGCAGGTACTCGTACTCAGAGTAAGATAGAAAGGGTTGCAGGTACTCGTACTCAGAGTAAGATAGAAAGGGTTGCAGGTACTCGTACTCAGAGTAAGAGAAAGGGTTGCAGGTACTCGTACTCAGAGTAAGAGAAAGGGTTGCAGGTACTCGTACTCAGAGTAAGATAGAAAGGGTTGCAGGTACTCGTACTTGCTTTGCAGGGTGAAGCTTTTCTGGAGGCAGGAACTACCGCTTGGGCTAATATATGTGTAAAAGGATTTCTAGGGTGTTTATGGGGTTTTAATCTCCTTAATAATGTGGCGAATGTATGGATGACCATTTAATACCATTAATTATGCAACCAACTCTTCGCAAAGGTAATTGTGATTTAGCCTAAGAAATATAATTCTTATTTTCTTTTAAATCCACAGGACCAATATTTATATAATAGCTTATACTCATATCTTCAAGAAAAACTAGACACAAAATATAGTTTCATTTAAAATGTGTTGTATTATTAACATTGTAATGTATAACTTATGTATATATCATAAAACAGTAAACAGCGTAACAATATTTTAGTTTCCCTTTACAATGCAGCGCCGCTTGAAATTTAATCGCTGAACACGCGGGTGTTGAAGAACCCGCATGTTCATACATTTACCCCATGGTGTTTAACCTTGCTGCACTATTAAGTACATCAACATTTCCAGCAATAAACCACATTATTTCAGAGATTCAGAGTTACAAACTACCCTTTAAACCAACAGTATAACAAAACGTTATATTAAACAATCTGACCACTTCCTGAACAATCCATTCACTTGCTATGCATCTATTCAACAGCAGCATTGCAGACTTTCCAATACCATCTACGCGGTTTCTTCACTTTCCCATAAAATAGTTTTCCAACACCATCATTCTATCGAACAGACAAACTGTGCACAACCAATTCCATAAATTTACATTAAACTGCATAAAACAAGCTATTTCCATACACTTCTATTACACAACATTTGCAATTTCCATTAGCCTTCCAAGAATAACCTTTGCCAAAACCACAAATGCTTCCATGTGAACCAACAATCCATCCTAAATATAACAGGAGCTCCAGGAATTGTATAGTATTACAGGAATCAACACATTGGCAGCCACATGTGCTTGTAATGGCCTAATTTACTGCCAAGGCCGCTTTCATAGCAACAGGGCCCAGTTCTTATTAGACTACATAATCACATACAAATCAGACTAACACCATACCATTACCTATGTTATATCTACACAGCATTGCAACACTATTACAAGACATGCAGTTATGTAACACTATCCATACTAATCCAAATTCTAACCTTTAAAACCAACACAATCTTCAAATAACTCTTGCACTAAACTCAGGCAACTCCATTCATATTCACCATCTGTATACAAACTTCCATATTGCCAAAGACAAATGACCATCCAGTCTCATATACTCTAAACATATGTGTCCAGATTTGACCATCTTTCATTCAAAAACACATTACATCATTTATATTTGCAGACTCACTCACCTTTCATTCATTCCATTAAAAATCTCCATCATTCCTACTAGCCAGGGCCTGTGAAGGCCATCAGACAACTTACTTCCCTGCATGTGCAGCTAGGAGCTATGGACGCATGTCTAGTCAGGCTGGGAGCAGCGCACAAAGAGAACTTGTGTGCTCTTTGCTACATAACAATAATGCCTTTCTCCTGGGCAGAGTACTTTTCCACAGGAATCAGGCCACAGCCTTTCATATGCTAATAACTGACCAACTGAACAAGACTTTTTTTCCAGGTATTGACAAACTATATGTTTCCTAGTAACAGGTGGGGGAATGGTTTTTATGTGCACAGTCACCTTCTAATTCAATTATAAAATGAAGCATAAATAATAGATTATTTATGTACTCTTCATCAATATGGCTTTTGTTCATTTAAAAAACAGACCCCATCTCCTGCATGTTTAAAGAAATAGGATTTTGTATGCTTTGCTTCCATTTGAGCAGCTCTGTGTCTTATTCTTACTGCCCAAGTGATACATTAATTAGATCCTCCAACATCAGCGGTAATTCTATTTCTCTTGGACAGCGCAAGTTTTAAACCTCTCACGGAGAGAAACCACTGAGGCTGCTTCCAAAGTGGATAATCATTAGATAATATCCCCCGCACAAGAATTTTTTCTTTTTCTCTTTTTCTCTTATAATATTTTACACACAAGGGCAGTGCAAAAATTGAGGTCATTGCTATTAGGTGCTACTTCTAGTAGTAATATATCACAGTAGAATAAAAAAGAAAAACAGTACTACTTTCAACGAAGGCGCACTAAAGACGTAAATATTTAGTCCAATACTGGGAAATTATTCCATATCATTGAGGGGATTTTTGAAGATAGATAATACATAAACATAACTTATAAAACCAAAATTTTTATTGATATGCATTAAAAATGAATTTAATAATTAAAAAGCGTAATATTAAAATGTTGGAGGCTGGGACAGGTAAATGAGATGGGAGTACACATGAGAGTGTAGTGGTGGTAGAATCACCTATATTTATGTATCTCCCTATCCACGATAATCACAGTGAGAATTCCTAATTAACCATCAAACATGATCACAAACTGCACAGGTCATCTGAATGAATAAATCTTTATATTGTGTTAGTAACACAGATATCTAATGATGTATATAATTAATACAGATGAAGTTCCTGAATGTAAGTTCTGTTTCTATGTCTTTAAATGATGGTAAATATCTGTTCAATATTGTAAAGATCAACAGAGTATTCGTGATACCAGTTTATTTCTGAAATCAGCTTATTTGTTATTATTATTTTTTATTTGTAAGAAATTATACGAAGACCGTGTGGATGGTAAGTATGTTAGCTTATAATGATGTTTCTCATAGTGAGCAGAGAGAAATGTATGCGTGACCGCGCATACACATATCCGGGGACACGATCGCGATCAAGGTAAATATATCAGTTTCACAGATCCTCAATGAACAGAAGAAAAAAGTATATATCTATATCTGTATATTTTCAGGTGTGATCTGGGTTTAGTAATTATCAACCCCACATATGCTAAATATTCCTTCTATTCTCACTTGAAAAGTGGCCGCATATAATTTTCCGGCTAGCTGGTCACCCTTTGTAAACTGTGTTATATAGGGTTATTATTCACTGACCAGCTATGGCAAAACGGATGCTTAGGAAAAATATATATATATCTCAAATTACTTTGTGTATATTCACATTATTTCATTGAGGGGCTATGATTATAGAGTATTGAGCATATACATTTAGCATTCACCCCAGAGAACTGCTTGGTTCTATAAATAGCAGCTTTAATATTATTATTGAGAACAAAATAAAGTTGTGTTCTAATATTTCAAATAGCTACATTTATAACAATCTAGTATTCTGCTCACATGAGAGGGCTGTGTTGATGTGCATAGCTCAAGTCTGATTACTAAGAGCATTAACATACAAAGAAAAGGTATTTTTCAACTTCTGTTATATTGTATCAATTAATTGTATCTATGGCAAGCTAGGGTTAATGCCATGTAAATTGCTAATGTTCTTTTCACATCATTTCATAGTTAAAGTATATTAAGCATATGCATATGACATTCGCCCGACAGATAAATAGCAGTTTCAATATTGTTGTTAAAAACAGAATGAGGTTTGTATCAAATATATTAGTACCATAACAAATAGCTATATTTGTGATAATCTAATCTGAGGTTCAACTCCTGTAAAAGGGCTGTGCTGGTGAACTGCAGCTCTGGTCTAATTACTGGAAACATTCACAAATACAGAGACAAAGTTTATCAGCTCCTATTGTTATATTTTGTTAATTACTTATATCTGTGATCATCTAGGATTAGTGTAGAAAAAGATAATCCTTTTAGGCAGAATTCATATTATTAATCAGAAAGGGCTGTAATAGCCAGCTACATTTTGAACTCCCTGAACACACATACACCTGACATACGTTTCGCTATTAGCTTCTACTAGGAGGCAACCCATATGTAATTCGGGTTAAGTATTTAAACTAATATCCACCAATGAGCTCGATATAATTTGATTGACACATTTTTCAATCTATCAATTAAGATTTTTTAATGTGTTTACTATAAGGTCACAGGAATGAATATATAAAAGACTGTTTTTTGATAATTAATTATTCAAATTTTTTTGGGAGAGAGTCCAAACTTATAAACATCTAGATAAAGAGAATATATAAAGTATACATAATATGTAAGGTACATTTAGAATATGTATGTTGTTGATTATCTATAGATATCTACATAATGCTATCCTGAGATTGTCATCTGTACCTAGAAGTTTAAATCACTATAAAATACATCTAATGACATACCAGGATAAATTTACCATATTAAATTTTATTTCATCCGCTGTGAAGATCATTTATTTATATGTTATAAAAGGGAATTTGGAGATTGTTATTATTGGTCCTTCAAGATAATACATATTATTTTCTTGAATTTTAATATTAGTATATGTGTGTTGATCGGTGACTGAGGATAAAAATAAATAAAAATAAAAATAAAAATAAATTAAATTAAAAAATAATAATAAATAATAAAAATAATAAATATAAATAATAATAAAAATAATGATAATAATAAATATAAATAATAATAGAAATAAATAGAAATAAGAATAATAATAGAAATAAAAATAAATATAAAGATAAACCTAGATCACCCGTGAAAAAATATGATAAGGGTATATATAAGGGTTTTTCAATACAAATTAGAAATTATGATATATATATATATATATATATATATATATATATATATATATCGTGTTATTATGTGCAAATAGTGTTTATCCAATATTATAGATCACTAAGAAATTCCAATGGGGAATGAAATTAAATGGTAAATAATAATTGTAAATAAAACAAAACAGTGCAGATCGGAAATATCTGTATGTGTTTATGTGTGCTAGTGCATTTTAATTGATGTACAGAGTTGTAATAAGTGGTATAAGGGAGAAAATAAAATAGCTCCATAGGACCATTGGCATTTCTTAGTGATTTATAATATTGGATAAACACTATTTGCACATAATAACACTATATATATATATATATATATATATATATATATATATATATATATATATATATATCATAATTTCCAATTTGTATTGGAAAACCCTTATATATACCCTTCTCATATTTGTTCACGGGTGATCTAGGTATATCTTTATATTTATTTTATTTTTATTTATTTTTATTTATATATTATTTTTATTTATGTTTATTTTTATTATTATTTATATTTATTATTATCTTTATTTTTATTATTATTTATATTTTTATTATTTATTATTTATTATTTTTTAATTAAATTTTAATTTTTATTTATTTTTAATTTTATTTATTTTTATTTATTTTTATTTTTATCCTTAGTCACCGATCAACACACATATACTAATATTAAAATTCAAGAAAATAATGTGTATTATCTTGAAGGACCAATAATAACAATCTCCAAATTCCCTTTTATAACATATAAATAAATGATCTTCACAGCGGATGAAATCAAAATGAATATGGTGAATTTATCCTGGTATGTCATTAGATGTATTTTATAGTGATTTAAACAATAACTTCTAGGTACAGATGACAATCTCGGGATAGCATTATGTAGATATCTATAGATAATCAACAACATACATATTCTAAATGTACCTTACATATTATGTATACTTTGTATATTCTTTTTATCTAGATGTTTATAAGTTTGGACTCTCTACCAAAAAAATTTGAATAATTAATTATCAAAAAAGTCTTTTATATATTCGTTCCTGTGACCTTATAGTAAACACATTAAAAAATCTTAATTGATAGGTTGAAAAATGTGTCAATCAAATTATATCGAGCTCATTGGTGGATATTAGTTTAAATACCCAACCCGAATTACATATGGGTTGCCTCCTAGTAGAAGCTAGTAGTGAAATGTATGTCAGGTGTATGTGTGTTCAGGGAGTTCAAAGTGTAGCTGGCTATTACAGCCCTTTCTGATCAATAATATGAATTCTGTTTAAAAGGATTAGCTTTTTCTACACGCCATTAATCCTAGATTATCACAGATATAAGTAATTAACATAATATAACAATAGGAGCTGATAAACTCAGTCTTTGTATTTGTGAATGTTTCCAGTAATTAGACCAGAGCTGCAGTTTACCAGCACAGCCCTTTTACAGGAGCTGAACCTCAGATTAGATTATCACAAATGCAGCTGCTTGTTATGGTACTAATATATTTGATACAAACCTCATTCTGTTTTTAACAGCAATATTAAAACTGCTATTTATCTGTTGGGTGAATGTCACATGCATATGCTTAATATACTTTAACTATGAAATGATGTGAAAAGAACATTAGCAATTTACATGGCATTAACCCTAGCTTACCACAGATGCAATTAATTGATACAATATAACAGAAGTTGAAAAATACCTTTTCTTTGTATGTTAATGCTCTTAGTAATCAGACTTGAGCTATGCACATCAACACAGCCCTCTAATTTGAGCAGAATTCTAGATTGTTATAAATGTAGCTATTTGAAATATTAGAACACAACTTTATTTTGTTCTGAATAATACTAAAGCTGCTATTTATAGAATCAAGCAGTTCTCTGGGGTGAATGCTAAATGTATATGCTCAATACTCTTTAATCATAGCCCCTCAATGAAATAATGTGAATATACACAAAGTAATTTGAGATATATATATTTTTCCTAAGCATCCGTTTTGCCATAGCTGGTCAGTGAATAATAACCCTATATAACACAGTTTACAAAGGGTGATCAGCTAGCCGGAAAATTATATGCGGCCACTTTTCAAGTGAGAATAGAAGGAATATATTTAGCATATGTGGGGTTGATAATTACTAATCCCAGATCACACCTGAAAATATACAGATATAGATATATACTTTTTTCTTCTGTTCATTGAGGATCTGTGAAACTGATATATTTACCTTGATCGCGATCGTGTCCCCGGATATGTGTATGCACGGTCACGCATACATTTCTCTCTGCTCACTATGAGAAACATCATTATAAGATAACATACTTACCATCCACACGATCTTCGTATAATTTCTTACAAATAAAAAATAATAATAACAAATAAGTTGATTTCAGAAATAAACTGGTATCACGAATACTCTGTTGATCTTTACAATATTGAACAGATATTTACCATCATTTAAGGACATAGAAACAAAACGTACATTCAGGAACTTCATCTGTATTAATTATATACATCATTAGATATCTGTGTTACTAACACAATATAAAGATTTATTCATTCAGATGACCTGTGCAGTTTGTGATCATGTTTGATGGTTAATTAGGGACTCTCACTGTGATTATCGTGGATAGGGAGATACATAAATATAGGTGATTCTACCACCACTACACTCTCATGTGTACTCCCATCTCATTTACCTGTCCCAGACGCCAACATTTTAATATTACGCTTTTTAATTATTAAATTAATTTTTAAAGCATGTCAATACATTTTTTTTGGGGGGTTTTATGAGTTATGTTTATGTATTATCCATCTTCAAAAATCCCCTCAATGATATGGAATAATTTCCCAGTATTGGACTAAATATTTACGTCTTTAGTGCGCCTTCGTTGGAAGTAGTACTGATCTTCTTTTTTATTCTACTGCTTCCATAGTGGGGAAGAATCTGTTCTATAGTCATCATGACCAAAATAAGTGTTTGGTGCATTAACCATCGGCAGTGCCAAACATGTTCTATTTATATCTACTGGTATTAGCCAAGAATGGAATTGATCAACGTTATTATTGGGATAGTTTATTCATGAAATTTCCTTTTAGTATTTTACACATTATGTAGCCTCTGCCCAGGGTCCCTCATTGAGGGTCATTTATGAAAGTGCGGATCCGGTACGTCAACTGTGTATGTTGTCCAGTCAGGGCAAAGTGCGCGCACCTCCATCTGGTTGTGGCTATGCCACGTTGGAGGTATGTCATGTCTAGTTGGCTGCCCCCATCCCTGCCCCTTCCCCTTAGAAAGTTACACTGCACCTGAGCAGGACAGTTGGAACGGACATTCCCCTCAAATATGGAGCCATTGGGAGGTATGCACTCCCGACTGGGAGGGAAAATTGTTCCATTTTCAGCGAAATGTTGCATCATCACCCAGCGGGGCAGAGACAAATGGCACAATCTGCGGTGAATCACATCATTGTGCCCACTTCCAGGGGAATCTGGGAGAAGGGCCTGCTCTACTTCTAAAATGCAGGAGACTCCTGGACATTCCGGCAGAGTATGTTATTGAATAGATCCAGTCTTAGAGGAAAGTAAATTAAACTGATTCTAGACAATATTATTACAATAGCTGCATTAAGGTGACCTGGGCCCTCCAGTTTCATTGTTGTCCTACATATACTGAGGCAGCCGCTGTCACTGTCTCACACGTGACTGATAAGTTCATTCAAGTTCAAGTTGAAACGTGCTAATCCCTGTGAATAATTTAATGCAAGAGTTACCCTCTATAGAGCATGGACTCCATCCGTGGGTATCCAGAGTCTTCTAGAGGTGTTAGATATACAGGAATCTTCAATAAGAGAGAATTGAGTGTCCCATAGGCTGCATGTGTGCCTCATTCACTATACAGGCAGAGAATCAACACTTCATCTAGAAAGAGACAACTATTGTCTGCACCAGACAGCTCTCCGCCCTGGCCGTTCATATTACTCCACCCATAATCTGTCTCAGCTGGTGGTGTAAATGGGCGGTGGGGGTTGGAGCCCACCATAAGCCATACATTATTATTTGCATTTTTTTTTAACAAGCTCCTTTATAAGATATTTATTTAGTTTTTTTTTTGTTTATTTAGACATATATTTAGTTTTTTTGTGTTATAATATGTGGAAGGACTCTAGTAGAAATGAAAGTTTGTTTGAAATAATATATATATGTAGATCAATTGCAGAATGTAGAGATCCAATGTGAAACCATACTTGCTAACTATTCTTTTCAGGCAGCAAGTGGGGAAGGGGCAACAATCTGCGGGGTATGGATGAAAACCAGAATTGCTGGAATGCCGGAACGCCGGAATGAGTGAGCTTCCTACAGCGCCCTCTGCTGCTTGCTGTCTTGAGTGAAGCTTGTTGCGTTATTGTACTGTGTGTATGTGTAAATATGTATTTATATATATATATCTGTATATCATACATCATTATCATCATTTATTTATATAGCACCACTAATTCTGCAGCACTATACAGAGAACTCACATCAGTCCCTGTCCCATTGGAGCTTACTGTGTAAATTTCCTATATATCACAGCTCTATATTTATATATATATATTTCTGTATATCATAGCTCTATATATATATATATTTCTGTGTATCATAGCTCTATATTTATTATGTATCTGTATATCACAGCTATATATTCTAGTTATCTGTTCTACCTGCCTGAATGTATGTCAGAATGAAGCACTGAGCGCATTACCCATCCATTCCGGCTGCCGTAATGGGGCTCTGAGTACATTATTCATCCATTCTGGCACTTGGAATGGATGATTAATGTAAACAAAACCTTATTACAACACCCGCAATGGATGCTTAAGGTCCTCTGAGCCCCATTCCGGCACTTGGAATAGTTGTCTAAGATACTTAGCGCCCAATTCTGGTAGCCGGGATGTATGATTAAGGTACTCAGGGATCCATTTTGGGCACCTGGAGTGAATGGTTTAGAAACTCAGACATGTATTCCAGCACCTGGAATGAATGGATGGCTGAGGTACTCTGAGCCCCATTTTGACTGCCGGAAAGAATGAATATATATGAATAGTGTACTCAGAGCCGCATTCTGGCACCTGGAATAATTGTCTAAGATACTGAGAACCCCATTCTGGCAGCCGGAATGGATGGTTAAGGTCCTCAGAGTTCTATTATGGCAGTTCTGGCTTTTACCTAATCCTCAAGGTAAATAATGACCATAATGACTCCGATCATAAGCCTGCTTCCACCAGGGTGCCGGCTCTTCTGGGGGTCCGGGAGGAAAGTGTTGGCTATTACAGACATTTTACAGTTTCAAAAAATATTGCAGCTTTGCTGTGTATTTTGTCTTCCCAGTCTGCAACCGCGCCACGCAGCAGAATGACGCGACATCTTCATCTCAGCTCTATTCATAGACTATAAAAAACGCGTCTAGTAGTACAGAGCGGAAATTCTAACACCAAAGCCTCACACCTCTGACTCCTCTGACTCCTCTGTCACTGGCGGGACGTTCTGCTCATCTGTGATTCTGCACAATATGCACAGTATAGGACTAGTCCCATGGAGTCACCTGCGGGTCGGTGAGCTGGTGTAAAGTCACAGGAATGCGATATATTATAATATGTTTATATTCCCGTGTTTGTGGTGTAAATTGATGTATTACACACATCTATTGACCTCCACCGTTAAATAGCCCACCATTATGTGTTAATAGCTAAATAAATACCAATCTATCATTTACCTCATTATACTGCATTATCTATATAAACATCCATTCATCCTATTCATTCTAGTAATCTAAACATATAAAACAGGCATAAAGATACAAGTCTTTTGCTTTACAAAAATAATCAAACATACAATACATAAATGCAAATATACAATACAGATAATACATTATAGATTCAACAGGCAATGCTAAAACTTCAGAAGTAAGTATATAATATCTTATTCTGTTGTGTGTGTGTGTGTATATATAAGACGGAAATGTATAGGAGTGTATGGTCAGTATTGCTCTTTTGTGTAGTGTGTGTATAGATGTAACAAGAGAGAGAAAGAATGTTTTTTAAGCAAGTAGATGTTAGTGTATGTTTAAAATGTGTAAACAAGCACATGTTCGTGCATGTTTAAATGTGTATAAATGTGTTTAAGTGGTAGATAAAGAAAGATTAAATGAGAGGGAGAGAAAGATAAATGAGAGAGTGCATAATGCATGTGTGTGTACCATGTGGTCCTGCCTAGATAGAAAGATGGGGGATGGGAATCCATTGTAGTGTAGATAGCAAGCATTCCTGAGAAGCTAGCCTTTGTAAAGTATGTGTGAAAAGGTTACTTAAAGATTCAGAAAGTGAATAGAAAATAGATATAAACTTTACATATATGTGCAAGCAAAGTATATTATAAGTTGCAGGCAGAATTCATATAAGGTAAATAAACAGATTAAGATTCAAAGGAAAGTTAATAGAAATACATGCAAGCAAGAAAAGTTATACAGACAGATATAAGAAGATACAATTTACAGACAGATAAGATAAGCTTACTGTAGAGTGTGTGTGTCCTGTGGGCTCCAGGTGTAAGAACTCCCCAACTTCCAAGTGTGTATGTGGTGTGATCGAAAGAGAATGATTTGTCTGCCCCACTGGCTTATAAACCTTTACCCAGAATGCATTCTTTTCAGAAGCAGATTGATAAGTAAAATGTAATGGAAATGACTGCACTGGGATATATCATAGAAACTGTCCTAAAATAAACCGGGGGGGCATTTTGTTGGCTTTTCACAGAAACATAATATTTGTGTCTTTTTATAAAACGTTAGGCATTAAAATAAAAGTAATTTTAATTGAAGAGAAGACTTTATTTAACAGTAAAACGTGGATGCCAGCAGGAGACTTACCTGGGACCAGTGTGCGCCCATTTTTGTCTACAATACTCACAGCCCTCGGGGCCGTGAGCAAGAATCCGGGTTAAAATTACAGTATTAATGGTAATACAATTAGTGCCGTGTAATTCCTACACTAATGTAGCCAAATTGAATCGGCCCCCAACACCACTTCCCGTTCTGGCCTGACGTTACACTCTCCCTCTATCCCGAATCTCCCGGACATTCCAGGCTAGTCAGCAGGTATGGTAGTAAGTGAATACAGTGTACCCGGTACCAGCTCCTACGTCTCAGAGATGCCGCTAGCTCCTAGTTGGTGATGGGAGTACCTCCCAACTGTCCAGAGTTAGGATCTGAGGGCTCTGTCTCACCCTCCCACCCGCAGACAGGTACGTCCTGTTCACTGCTGGTCTACACAGCAGCTCTGCCCTCGGCACACAAAGGGTGTCTTTACAGAGGGGGTCACATCGGAAGCACAAGTGAAAAGTAGGGATACTGTAACCAGTGTCGAAGACATTAGTCTTCATCTCGTATTGTACAATGTCATTAATCTGTATGCACCTAAAGTAGTTTTTCTTCTACATTTCAGATGTATAAAATAATTTAGAATAACAGCATCTGTTTCTCCTCTCAGTAACTAATTGCAGCTTTATCACAATTAATTAGTTTCATTGTTGATTCCCAGCAGGGTATAGAAGTAATCATGTTTTCCTCTCAGCTGATCACAGAGTTATTATTAATAGAGCTGCTTCCTCCCTTAGATGCAGTAAAGGCCTCATAGCCAAGGATTATAAGCTGTTATGTCCATAGCAAGAAGTCCCCTTTATATTAACCAGCTGGGATTTGCCGTTTTAAATAACCCAACGATTGATACATTTACCCCTCAGTCAGTTATCACCAGCTGATGGCGCTCCAAGCAACTCGTCTGTTATGGGGTATCTCCCATTGAATTACAGAGGCAGGAGAATTTCCCACAGGATTATGACAGTTTTGTTCTATAATAACAGTGGACGAGGGTTTGGAGAGTGTTTCATTCATTTAAAATGTGTTTACAAATATGCGTCTGTGCACTTTTATTTATACACTTTTGGTATAATGGGAATGAATGTGGCCCATTATACTGGGACTGCTGCCACTCCAGGGGTCCCAATAGTTTCCATCTCCCCGGCCCCTGCTGTCTGAGTCAGCCTGTAAATAATAAGACTAGCTGACTGGATCACTATTAAATAACTTTTGGTAAAAATGTATTTAAAGGAAATAGCGCAGGGCGCATATTTATATCATTGCATAGGCACTTATTTTCTTGTATTGTATATTTTGTGATATAGGAAATCGTTATCTCTGAGACCAGGGTAGACAAGTTGGTCTTTCCTGTTTTCACCTTACTAAAGGATATGCCTATTTCTGATGCATATATCTGATACAATAGGCCTTTGTGGAAAGAGGTCTTGTGTGTATTGGGATGTATTTAGTATGGAAGTGTCATTGTTTAGGATTTGTAAGGTTGCTAGTGGAAACCTTCAATTAGGCATGTGCAAGGGAGTCTGATAGAAAGTGCTAACGTAGTTTTGTGATGAAGTGTCATGCCTGCTCTGGCCAAAGGCCCAGCAAGAGGCCGTTACTGTGTGGCCTTTTGCCAGAGTGAATTTCATAGATAAGTGTAAATTTTGTTAGCCTTGAAATGCATGTAAATTCATGGTTGTGTCAATAGAGTATATCCTGTTTCTAAAAATAGACTATTTCTGAACTATATAAAAGATGAGCTCTGTGAGCATGTAAGTGTTCTTCTGATTTTCATCTGACCTGATCACACTGGTATCTTCCACCAGTGTGTGTGAGCAAATAAACCATCTTGCTTCAAAGACCTGCTTGGAACCATCTTCAATATTGTTGTATTCCTGTGATCTACAGATTAGACCCTAAACTTAATCCGTTCTCCGGCTGTCTCAGAGGTTTGAACCCAAGCATTTCCAGTACCACCGCTCTGTCTGCTACCCACCAGCCCTGGTCCATGTGATAGGCCAGGGGGGATCCATTCACAGCAACCCGGATTCATAGTAAGAGGTCAGGAGGACCAGCCCAGGTACACCAGCAACGAGACACGCTAGCAGCGTCATTTACCCAGAAGAAACCCGTTACTGGATGCCGGGAAGGAGTCCAGTGGTGGCAGCCTTTGTAAGCCCCTCCTTCTGCGGCAAGAGGGCGCTTTTTGGGTAACGAAAGGGAACGGTGGCAAGGTAAGCCCAGCCGGTTCCCAGCAACAACAGACAAGGTGGCATAGGCGGTCCATCCTGTCACACTAGCACTTTAGCTGCAGTAATATGATCTAGGTGATCCCATCACACGATTCATGGGCATCTTCAAATCTGGATTTTGCTTCTCCGTTCCGCACTGTGTCTGTAAATTGACATTTTGTGGAATCTGTAGTATATAAATAGGTGGACGACGATCACTTCATTCTGCTGAGCGGCGCAGTTGGAGTAGGATTGAGAACACATAAGACTAAACCCCGCCCATCTGTACCGCCTGGAAATCTGTGTAACAGATCAGTAATAATGAGCAGGAACGGAGCGTGAGAGACAACGGATGTATCTATCAATCCACGAACTCTGTGATATGTATCTGTCACACGCACAGACAGACCACACTTATGTCCTTTCAGGGAATTAGATATTCCGTACGATCGAAGAAAAGCGGAGACTTGATAGAAATACGTCCAATACGTTGAAGTGGTTTATTGTAAAATTACATCATTGTAATTTGTTAGTAAACTTTCTGGTTTTCAGTGTTTTTTAGCGGGTAGTTCAATGTTTTTTATTACTTTTTTTTTTTTTTAAATGTTTCTCTATGGTATATCAGTCACCAAATACATACCTCCTGACATTTGGGTATCCAGATCTGGACAGGGGGTGTGGCCTCATCACAATAGGGGCGTGGCCACACCCTGGGGGCATGGCTAGCACTTAAATTACAAGGCTGCCCCATACTCTCCTCCTCTCCAATCCAAACACCTCCAGAGCAGTAGTGAATGAGACACACCTCGCAAATATCCCACTCGGGGCAAAGCTGTCCCAATGGTCCCTGGGCCACCTGCATTTTTGTTCCTTTAAAATAGGCTGCTGAGTTGAGTCTTGCCCGCTGGGCCAAAATTTGCCAGCCCTGCCCTTTTGGGATGGCAGGACAGAAGCATCATATCTGGACTGTACCGCTTAAAATCGGGACGATTGGGAGGTATGAATATTGTATTGCGATCACTAGAATGCTCTCTGTACTGTACAGTGATCGTTAGAATGTTTTCTCTGTATTGTACATTAGTCTCTAGAATTCTCTCTATATTGTATATCTCTCACTAAGATCTCTGTATAACATAGTCAGGGCCAGCACCTGCAGTCTTGGGTTAGTTTATTAATAAACAATCTCTTTTTTTATATTTTATTTCTGTCTTATAATTACCGCTAATTGATACAGAAGTGGAAGTTGCTCAATCAATTTATAGGCTCATAGCAGGTGCTTTAAAGGGTGGGGTTATCCTGAAAGGAACAAACACAGAGAAAATCCCCCAGCACACTGCTATAGCCAGCAAAGGAGCTGCCATTTCTACTGTAGATAAAAATGCAAAAGTCTCAGTTGCACACATGTGTATATGTATGTTAAACCACCCCCCTCTCCACAGCGCTTTTGCTAATAGGGTGGTCCTCACTCTAAATAGTGAGTATCCCATATATTTGGGTCATATATATGTGTTTTCAAATTGAGAGCTAACTTACCAAGAGTAACCCCAGAAGCCTCCAAAAACAGCTAATTGGTCTGTTTTTTGGAGTGTGCAGTCTCCCAAAACAGCTGCTCTTAACACCTTAACATCTGATTAGACATTTATTTGTGTATTCTGGTCATGGCTGCAGTAAGCTGCGAGCGGAGTATAGTCAGACAGATGACAAACTGAGTGTGGGCCTCAGTCCTGACAATATGAGCACAGTTTGCCCCAGTAGGTACTTCTGGGCATAATACATATATTGTTTTCATAAAGAGCAGGAACTTGTGCGCAGTTCAGGATGCTAACAGAGTGCATTATACGCACAAGAAGTTGTCAATATGAGGTCACATCAGAGCGCATGAAAAAAATTGTAACTTAAAAAAATCACAACTCTTAACAGTATAAACATTTATAGAAATATTTGTCTTTATTTTATTTTTTTTTACATTAAATACACCAGTAAAGATATTTTCAATGTGTATTGTGCATAGAATGTGTTTTTCTAGTCTGATGTTCTGTGCTAGCTAGTGGCCACGCATATGTGGACTGTTCAAATACTATGCCGGGACAGTCATCACTATCAGTTGGAACTTATACCTGCCCTGTAGCACACCCTCGGCACCCTTATTGTACATGGCCTACTTTAGTCCCCTGTTCCGCCCCTCAAGTGTAGAATGTGGTGTCAGTTGCGTTCATTAGTGTAAGGTCTGTTCCTGAACTTGCGCAGAGCTATTTCACACAAGATACTCTATACAAATGGACGTACGTCCGAACATGAGTCAGGCCCTATGTGTTTGTGGGCAGCTGGGTGCTATGTGAGGCATGTCTTTTACTTGTAGATTAGGCATTGTTATCCGAAACTGTTACTGTGATTATTTTCCTGACAAATATTTCATGTTTTTTTTACAGAAAAACGAATGGTTATGTTTGAACTGCCAAACTCAGAGGCTATTAGAAGGAAGTTTAGGCGATACGCCACCTCCACCGTCAAAGCAAGGTTCACCTCGGCACCAACCAGGAATTACACCAACAGGTTCTCCCAAGCATCTTCCAGGAGCGTTGTCAACAGGTTCACCAAGGCACCAGCCAGCTCCTAGCCAGACGTCATCACCCCATCACCCAAAAACTGGACCGGCATATACAGCATCTCCCCAACATCAGACTGGGACAGCAAGTAGTCAGCAGCAGCAAAGAGTCATTGCAGGACATCCATCAGAGTCCACACAGGAGAAGAGAAGTTCTCAACCAAACCATCTCAGGGGTTCAGAACAAGGCAAAATGCTGAATGAAGATAGAAAACCCCTAGAGGAGATTAAACAGCCCAAAGCTCCGGCAGAATCCCAAAAGATATTGAAGCAGATGGTGCCAAAGGGTAAAAGTTTGGGCAGTAAAAAAGAAACTGGGACAAGGAATGGAAAGACGTCATCAGAAATACAAAGAACAAAAGATCAAGAGGTAAATTAATGAAATGTGTCTTTCTGATAAGTTTGAAAAATAAATGATTTGAATAACAAAGAGAAAATAACCTGTACAGTTGCTTCACCTATAAACATAAGGTCTTAGCAGTTTCTGGGGTTTCTATGAACTGTACAAAATACAGAAGCACAGGTTTTATTTTTACACAAACTGCAAATTAGTCAACCTTTCGCTTACACAAGTCTATAACCGATTTGCAGATTAACTGCCCTCTGTGCAAATGTTTTGTATTATTTTGTGGGATGCAACTGCATTGTACAAGCACTAAGACCTCAGAGGGTGTAAAAATTAAGGACTAAAAAGGCTTTGCATTTGCCTACTCTGCTGGGGATGTCCCCCAAATGTGTGGGTAACCGTTAAGAATCATATAATGTGAATAGATTTTAATTCTCTAAAACCCATTCTGTTACTTTTGTTATAAAAATATTATTTTATTTGTTATAGGACATTTTTATTATCATAATTCCTTAAGAAATGAGATGTGCAGCATAGAAAATATAATTGTTGAACTAAATCCTACCACACACATATACTGTGCTAACAGCATGTTTATGGTTTTCCATAGGATATAGGCAAGTCTTATTCCCATGACTTGTCCCGCAGCCCTCAAAGCCTCAGTGACACAGGATACTCTTCTGATGGAATTTCGAGCTCCCAAAGTGAGATTGCAGGTCTGGTGCAACAAGAGGAAGAGAAGTTAAATGGAACAGGCATCTCTCAGCGCAGCCCACCAAGCCCATCAGAACTAACCATATTGGAAAGCTCTGTTAGACCTTTGTTGGAATCAAAAGGTTCTTCCCAAGGTGACAATGGGAAGATGTTCCATGGTTCACGAGAAGATCAGAAACAAAAGCAGAGACCAAGATCACTATCCATTACTCCTGAAGCATTTGACTCCGATGAGGAATTGGAAGACATCCTAGAAGAAGATGAAGACTCTTTGGAATGGGAAAATCAGCGGGATCAAAGAGAGTGTGTTGAGTCATCAGATGATTTTGGCAGTAAACTGCGTCATGATTATGTAGAAGACAGTAGTGAAGGTTTCTCACCATTACCGACAAGGCAACCAAAAGGGAACTTCACTGATGAAGAGTTTATGAGGAGGCAGCTTTTGGAAATGAGTGCAGAAGAAGACAATCTTGAAGATGAAGATGAGCAGTACAACCACGTAAAGTACAGTAGTAGTAAAAATGGACACAAAACAGACTCTGAAAAAGCCAAAGGTACCTCCTCTTCAAAGAGGTGCCTTGCTTATAACTCAAATAACATGTATGATGAGAACAGAAAAGACATAGAAGCAGAGGAAGAAGAAGATGTATCTGCATTGCAAGGAGGATTAAGACGATTTAAGACGATTGAGTTAAATAGCACAAACAATTACAATAGAGACATGGACCTTGACCACGAGACAGACATTAGTTTAGATAGGGAACCAGAGTTAGAGATGGAAAGTTTGACTGGATCACCAGAAGAAAGATCTAGAGGAGAGTACTCTTCCACATTACCAGCAACAACACCAAGCTACACCAGTGGAACATCGCCTACATCAATGTCATCCCTTGAAGAAGATAGTGACAGTAGTCCTAGTCGAAGACAGAGACTGGAGGAGGTTAAACAACAGAGAAAGGCTCGCCATCGCTCACATGGTCCCTTGCTGCCTACTATCGAGGATTCCTCAGAGGAGGAAGAACTGCGTGAGGAAGAGGAGCTTTTAAGAGAACAGGAAAAAATGAGAGAAGTGGAACAGCAGCGAATTAGAAGCACTGCACGCAAAACTAAAAGAGACAAAGAAGAACTAAGAGCACAGAGAAGAAGAGAGCGATCGAAAACGCCACCCAGCAACCTGTCTCCTATTGAGGATGCTTCACCCACTGAAGAAATGAGGCAAGCTGCAGAGATGGAGGAACTACATAGGTCTTCTTGTTCTGAATATTCACCTTCTATTGATTCAGAAGCAGAAGGATTTGAGATAATTGCTTCTAAATTATACAAGTCAGGGAGTGAATACAATTTGCCAACTTTTATGTCTTTGTATTCTCCAACAGAAAAGACATCCACTAACGCCAGTAACAAACCTTTGAAAAGTGCTGAAGAAGTTTATGAGGAAATGATGCGAAAAGCTGAAATGTTTCAGAAACAGCAGCAATCGCAGCAAAACCTGATCTATGGTGATAATTACCAGCAGGTTGGGTATGTAGATCGTCAAAATAACTTTGAATATCAATATATTGATGATTATGGTTATGACAATAGCAGAATTAGCACTTCTCAGAATGAGTACCAGATGGAGTTGTCAACACCTGGAACAGTTTATGATGAAATTTTGCAAACATCTCAGAATATCTCAAGAATGCATCAATCATCATCAATTGACTTATCTTTACAAGAAGATAAGAAGACAGATGGGCACGCTGATAAACAATTTTTGAATGCAGAGAATGCATACAATGAGATGATGAAACAAATAAGTGGTCCGTTGACTCCCGGAACAAGCCCAACACAATTGTCTGCGCCTGTGTCATTTGCGTCTTCAGAAAGCAGAGTCATACCAGATGTGCGTGTCACTCAGCACTTTTCTAAAGATGGAATAAATCAGACAAAACTCCATAGTTCATCTACAGTTCCCAGTTCCAAAACGGCAACATCTACTTATCAGTATGGAAAAGTATCTACTGCTACCACATCTACATCGTCCACCTCTAACGCAAACACTGAAGGAACATCTGCTCTTCCTGCTCACAGAAGCTACGGGCCGCCCAGAGGAACTTCTGACTATATGTCAAATGAAGAACAATATAGAAACAGAATGGTGACAGATATAAATGCATCATTGAGAGATAAAACACAGAGTATGGGGTCAAGTGTATCATTGACATCTAAAGTTATTTCTTTTTTTAAGAGTACCAGTCCCCCTCTTTCTCCCACCTCACCTACACAAAGTCCAACTCATTCGTCTCCAAGAATTAATATGTCCACTGGAAGCAAAAATACTGCAGAATTTTCATCCCAGACTCAGAACATCCAAAGGCCTGATAGCTCTGTGGCCTCTGCTGGTCTATCTTCACCTATGATAGCTCAAGGCACACAGACACCCGACCGTACTAGGTCACCTCGTCTATCTAGGCAACAATCTTCTCAAGAAGCTCCATTCATGGTTATTACACTAGCATCAGATTCATCTAGCCTTACAAAGTCTAAAAGTGTCAGTTCCTCTACCTCACCAGTCACATCCCCTACTAGATTAAACCGTCAGCAAACCCTTCATAGTTACAGTCAGACACCAGTTAGTAATTCACAATCTCAGCAAGAACAAATGCAGCCCAATTACACTAAGACACATACAATTATAGAAAGGGCTCCTGCTTCAGGACTGCATATGGTTTCTTCTAAAGGACAATCTACTGCAGTTGTAGATGGTTCTTGCAATACTTATAATTGGGGTTCCTTGCCAGCTGAGAATATATCACTATGTAGAATATCTTCTATACCTGGAACATCTAGGGTGGAGCCTGGTCCCAAACCTAGCAGCAGTGCTGTTGACTTAAGAACTGCAATAAAAGCCGCTCCTGTCATTATGACTGACCAAGGCATGGATCTTACATCTTTAGCCACTGATACCAGGCGATTTTCCCTTACAATGGACCAATCTCCAACACGTCAGTCTACTGCTGTGCAGCCTTTAATTGTAAATCTGAATGCCCAAGAACAACCTCATGCTGTTATTGGCACAGCCACAACTGTTAGCATAACTGTTGCATCTTCCATGATTGTAACACAACCAAAACAACCTATGGTGTATGGTGATCCTTTTCAAAACAGGGTAGACTTTGGTCAAGGAACAGGAAATGCAATGTGCTTAACACAAGTCAGACACATGGAACAAACATCCCAATCCAGTATATTGAGAGGAAGTGGTTCAGGTACTTCTGTTGGCAAACAAGAAGAAATTGGTATGCAGAAAGACCTATTTGCAAGATATAACCTTCCTAGTCAGGTAACATCTATGGTTAAAAGAGATATAGTTTCTCAACCTACTAATACACAACAAATTGCAAACATTAGTGCCATGCCCAGACAATTCCAACAGGACCAGGGCATGGGTTTTACAGAAGCCTATAAGGGGGTTCCTGAGCCTAAAGCTCAACATGCTCCTTCTAATATGGGTGGCAACCAGCCTCACACAATGATGGTACAGTTGGATGCGATGGCACCTGGCACAGTTACAAAACTTATAAAAGAAGAACAGGCACCAAATGCTTTAGATCTCACAGGAATAAAACCTGAAAGCCAGGTAGTATGCTGTGATGTGGTCTACAAGTTTCCTTTTGGCGGCAGTTGTGCAGGTGCATATAATTCTTCTAAAATACCAGAACCATGTACTGGGGAAACAGGTCAATCTGTGAGGCCTGGAGCACAATACTATGGGCAGAGAGAACAGGAGCCCTCAGACAACTATCAATATAGAGAATCAAAACCCATTGCACCACCTCCACCCCCACCTAGTGCTCCTGCTCAGAATTTGTATGAAGAACAAAGGTTCTATCCTTATGGTCCTACAGGAAGGCTTCATTCATCCATGTCAGAAACTAATTTATCTGATATTGGTTTGTATCAACCCTACCAAGCTCCTGGAGGAGAGGGTGCAATGGATCTAACAACAATGAAAAGCTCTTATAGCATGAACTTCACTGATGGAAACTACTTAGGTCATGGATTACAGTATGGTTCATTTACAGACCTACGCCAACCTACTGATTTCTTTAACAGCTCACTACCCATGAGACGGTACAATTCAATGTCCAATATATACTCTGACTACCGATATTCTAGAGATCTGTCTAACTTTCAAGAGTCAAATCTTGCTCAATACAGTGCAACAACAGCTCGAGAAATCAGCAGAATGTGTGCAGCCTTGAATTCTATGGACCAATATGGGGGTAGACATTCAAACAGCTCAGATCTATTGCAGTATGGGTCTAGTTCAATGGGTACAGGGCCTGTAGCAAATATGCTACCTGGTCAGCAGGGAATGGCACCCAATAGGCAAAACATATTATACGGTCCCCATTTCTCAGAAACTCGTCAAAACTTTGGAAGCTTAGGACAGTATAATATCCCAGGTTCACGGTCTGGGGCTATTAGGCAGATGTACCCATCTGCATCTACTGTAAGAGCTGCCGATGGCATGATTTACTCAACCATCAATACACCGATAGCCTCTACACTCCCAATCACTACACAACCAGCTTCTGTATTGAGACCAATGATCAGAGGTTTGTATAGACCATATGGCCAAGGAAATGTCACAGCTGTACCTTTAGCAAGCCTAACTAGAGTACCACTTGTTGCTCCAAGGATGCCACTGGGAACACAATCAATGTATCGTTATCCTGGGGTGAGCAGATTGCCACCTGCTACTTCAGCATCCACATTTGATGCCCCTGTTTATTTGGGAAAACCCTCCTGCACTTTTTCAACTAGTACAACTACATGTACAGTTAGTGCAAGTACAATATCAACCCTCCCTATTTCAACAGTAGCTTCCACCTCTGTTGTAGCCTCTAATGTACGACCAGAAGCAGCCACTGCAGCACCCGATGAGCTCTCAGTGGCATCCTCTGGGATACAGACTTCTTCCAAAGACATCTGTCAGTCACAGCAGCAGTCAAGTCAGAAACCTACAGCAGAAAACCAGTCAGCTGTGATTGCCCATAAAGTTGGTGCAGAAAGGGAAGAGAAAGAGAAAGAAGAGGAAAGACAGAGAAAACAGCAAGAACACTTGCTTCAGATTGAAAGAGAGAGAGTTGAATTAGAGGCACTAAGACAGATGCGTTTACACGAAGAGCTAGAAAGAGAACGCTTAGAATTACAGCGCCACAGAGAAAAGGAACAAATGTTGGTCCAGAGAGAGCTCCAAGAGTTGCAGTCAATCAAGCATCAAGTACTGCAGCAACAGCAGGAAGAGAGACAAGCCCAATTTGCCTTGCAACGGGAGCAGCTAGCTCAGCAAAGGTTGCAACTTGAACAAATTCAACAGCTGCAACATCAGCTTCAACAACAACTGGAGGAACAGAAGAGACAAAAAACTACTGTTCCTCCTGCTTGTGAGCAGCCAGCTAGGCTTCCACCTCAGACAGTATCTGAAATTGCTATTGAAATGCAGAGAACACTTGCACAAAGTGGGCAATACTGGCCACCAATAAACCCACCATTTATTGCTATGGCTCCAACTGTATTAGAAGCTCAGGGGCAACCTCGCTACCCAGGACCACAGAGACCACTTACTAACTCTGCCTCCGAAATGTCTCTTCAAACTGATGAGCAATGGGAAGTGAATAAAACCATTAAGAAGAGGAATTCCATGCCACGTCTCAGGGATGCATATAATACAGAGGAGAACCATGAACAATACATTGTTAAGAAAATAACTGATAGCAGTGTGCAGACTGACGATGAGGATGGAGAAGACAGGTTTTACATGTCACGACGACGTAGAACAAAAAGAAGCACAGATTGTAGTGTTCAGACAGATGATGAAGACAACGCTGAATGGGAACAACCTGTACGCAGGCGAAGATCTAGATATTCTCGTCATTCTGACTCTAGCTCAGACAGCAAGCATGACTCAAAAGGAACATCGAGTATAGCTATCCAGACAATTAGTGACTGCTCAGTGCAAACAGAGCCAGACCAGCTTCAAAGAGTCTCACCATGTATACATATTACAACTCCAGATCCCAAGGTAGAGATAGTAAGATATATATCAGCTCCAGAGAAGACACAACGAGGGGAAAGTCTTGCCTGTCAGACTGAGCCAGAAACTCAGTCACATGGAATTGTGGTCCCTCAAATTAGTGTCCCTACAACTATAACACCTTATTCCTCCAACATACAGATTGCAACTTCAGGGCCTCTAGATGCGAATATATCTAGACAGCAAGGAACAGCAAAGTTTGAGAAAAAGAAACCTGACCCCCTGGAAATTGGTTATCAGTCCCACTTGCCAGCAGACACACTTTCTCAGCTTGTTAATCGACAGCCCCCAAAATCTCCGCAGGTCCTCTATTCTCCAGTGTCTCCACTTTCACCCCACAGGTTACTGGAATCTACATTTGCTTCAAGTGAAAGACTCAACAAAGCCCACGTGACCCCTCAAAAGCATTTTACAGCTGAAACTACCCAACGGCAGCAAATCTTACCCCGTCCAATCAAAACCATGCAGAGATCTTTGTCGGATCCCAAGCCTCTAAGTCCTACCTCTGAGGAGTCTGCCAAGGACAGGTTCTCTCTGTATCAACAGCAGTTACTGCCAGGTGGCCAGGTAAGAGTAATACCACAGTATCCCGCATAGTGCCCTTCCGATATACAATACAAGGTCCCATACTGGATAAGTACCTTCCCATCTTATTTCAGTCTCTGTTCCTGGCTTGTCATTTTCATTTACTGGGCTTTATTTTTCATTGTCTTCTTTTTTCTTGTAAGTAGTTTTTCATGTCGTACGCATGTTCTAATGGTGTGCACATTTTTTACTCACATATTTACACCTCAAACATTAACAGAGAGAACGATAGTGCAATAACATTGTATGTTGTTTTATTTATGTAAGCTGCTATCTTTAAACCATTTTTTGTTGCTTTTTGATAATTGATAATTCACAGCTTCCCATTAGGCATTGACTTGCAATTAAATTAGTTACATTTTTAAGACAGAATACATGACAATAGCAATAACATCATTATAAATACGATGGAGAAAGTTCAATGGAAACAAACAGCATGATGCATTAAACGCTCACATATGTACAGTACTGAATGCAAGTGGGTGGATCAGTGGTCAACGTGGAAATTTAGAAGTGGTGGTTTTGAAAATGTAATGGGAATGTAAGTGACTGGAATTTGATAGTTTTACAGTGAAAGCAATACATATATATATATATATATATATATATATATATATATATATATATATATATATATATATACACATATATATATATATATATATATATATATATATATATATATATAGTGAGCTAATCAGACCTTCTTCTGCGGTAGATGCTGCACTTCAGACAGACCCCAGCCAAGCATATTACACCGGTCAATTGTTTTGGTTTGACTATCAACAGCTAGCACTCTCGAGTGAGGGAACTTGTGTCCCACACACATGTGAAATAAAAGAGTTACTGGTCACTGTTTGCAGTGCTTCTCAGGAAGCATCCAACCTCCTCCCCAGAATGAGAGACAGAGGAAACTGCCTAGCAGCTGTTAGCACCTTGCAGGTGCAACTCCTGATTAGTCTTCTGTGATACTGGGAGATCAGAATACCCCACTTGGGCCTTATGTATAGAGTCAAGTTGACCCTTCTCTTTCTCCATACATAGCCCCAGGGACCCTTACCAGCTTTCTCTGAAGTTGAATACACTCTTTGGGAAGCTCCTTCCCATACAAGACAACTTCCCTGAGGATTTAGAGCATACAATACAGAAAGAATGGGAGATGTAACTCTGCAATTTACCACTTGCCAAGTGCTCCTGTCAGTATATATATATATAAATATATATAATGTAAGTAATTGAAATGTGAGAGTGTTACGAAGAAGGCAGTAGGAGAAGTGGTGGTATGACATACCCTTCACTTCCACCACTATGTATATGTGTATATATATATATATATATATATATATATATATATACATACAGAGGTGGAACTATCGAGCTATACCAGCGGGATCATTAAACCTGACTGTACCTTTCTCTGCTGGATAGGAACTGTTGTGGTTAACTTTACACATACCCTTCCCCTTAGCTTTGCCATACTTGGTGGAGCAGAACCTTTTCCTGGCAAAAATTTCCTTTTTGCCACCTCCCCCTTCTCTGGCTTCGCCCAATCAGACGAATCGGCCACCCTGGGGAGCGCATCTCTCCGTGACAGGGCATCAACATTATTATGCGAAGCCCCAGGAATATGTTCCACATTAAAGCTAAAGAGTTGTAATGTCAGGAACCACTGTGTGGCCCTAGCATTCACCTCCATATTTGTGTGCATCCACTGTAATGGGACGTGGTTGGTAACCAGGGTGAAATCTTGACCTAGTAGATAGTATCGGAGTGTCTCTACCGCTCACTTGATGGCCAAACACTCCTGTTCTACTGTGGCATACCTCTTTTCCCGCTGAGGAAAAGAACCAGTCTCTCCTCATCCTTCAGTCTCTGGTACAAAACTGCCTCCAGACTTGTCCCAGAAGCATCTGTCTGGAGGAAGAACCTCTCCCTAAAGTTTGGTGCTTGTAGGACCGGTGCGGTGCACAAGGCTTCCTTCAATCCTTCCCTAAGCAGCTTCCAAAGACTCAAACCAAATTAATTTGATTGGGTTATTCTTTTTAAGAAATTCAGTCAGTGGATTGGCTCGGGTAGGGAAGTTTTGGATAGAGCGTCTGTAGTACCCAACCAAACCTAGGAAAGTCTGTAGTTGTGACTTTCTCTTTGGTTTAGGTCACTTCCTCACAGCCTCTACCTTATCCACCTGGGGTTTTTCTTTCCCCCGACCGACCACATAACCCAGATAGTTAGCCTCTGCCATGACTAGCGCACACTTCAAGGGATTTGCTGTAAGGCCAAGACGCCTTTATGATTGCAAAACTGCATCCACCTTGGGAAGATGGGACTTCCAGTCCTGACTGTAGATGACTATGTCATCCAGGTAATCGGTGGCATATTCCCGGTGAAGCTTCAACAATTTGTCCATTGGACACTGAAACGTGGCTGGCGCCCCATGCAGGCTAAGCGGTAGCACTTTATATTGAAACAGCCCTTCAGGTGTTGAAAAGACTGTTTTGGGTTTGGCCGAGGCAGTGAGTGGTATCTGCCAGTACCCTTTTGTCAAATCTAAGGTGGTCAGATATTGACTACTGGCCAGATTCTGCACTAGCTTGTCTACCCACAGCATTTAATATGTGTAAAACCTAGACACCTTATTCAACTTCCTAAAATCATTACGGAAGTGAATGGCCCCGAAGGCTTCGGCACAAGGACTATGGGGTTATTCCATGTGCTGGTGGATTCCTCCACTACTCCGAGTTACAGCATGTCCCACACCTCTCACTTTACTGCAGCCCTTCGTGCCTCAGTTATTCTATATAGCCGCTGGTTAACTATAACGCCTGGTGGGGTGACAATGTCATTTTCAATTATTTTGGTATGCCCGGGAATAGCCAAAAAAGCGTCTGTATTCTGAGCTACCATTTCCAAAGCTTATCGTCTCTAAGTCGGTGTCAGAGAAGGCTCCAAGGGGACTATGCAGTCCTCAGTTTTTACTGCTGACAAAGTTAATGTCGTGGTTCTCTCCACCCACGGCTTTAATAAGTTAACATAAAAGACTTGCTCTTTTCGCCATCTACCTAGCTGCCGCACTTGGTAATTTACTTGCCCTATATGATCTGTTACCTCATAAGGGCCTTGCCAATGTGTATACAACTTGCTTTTCTGAGTTGGTACTAGAACGAGCACCTTTGACGCCTGGGTTCATGGTGCATAGGGTGGCTCGGGTATCGTAACCCCTGTGCTTCCGTCAGATGTTGTTTTACCAACGGGCCGATCTGTTGTAGTCAATCGTATAATTAGGCCACAAACTGTACAATATTTGGTTCTTTGGGACCCTGCTGTTCCCACCCTTCTTTGAGGATGGCTATAACTCTGTGGGGTTGTCTCCCAAACAGAATCTCAAAGGGACTAAACCCCGGTGATGCCTAAGGCACCTCACTTATCGCAAACATAACATAGTGTCCCAATCACTTTTATCCTGAGCCACAGCTTGTCTGATCATTTGCTTCAGGGTCCTATTAAACCGCTCAACCAACCCGTCGGTTTGCAGATGATAAACCAGGGTCTGCAGTCTTTGTACCCCTAGCAATTTGCATAACTCCTTCATTAAACCTGACATGAAGGGGGTTCCCTAATCCGTTATGATCTCTTTCGGGATTCCCAGTCGAGTGCACATTAACAGTAGCTCTTTAGCAACAGTGCTTGATTTAATATTCCTTAGCTAAATTGTCTCAGGGTATCGTGTAGCATAATCAAGGACTAATACATATTGATGCCCTCGGGCCGACTTCTCCAATGGACCCACCAAGTTCATAGCAATTCGCTGAAATGGAACTGGAATTATAAGAAGAGGTACTAGGGGAGCTCAATAGTCTGGTTTAGGAACCGTTTGCTGGCACACTGGGCAGGCTTGACAGTATCTCTTGACTGCCATATGGATTCCCGGCCAGTAAAACTTCAGGAGTACTCGATTTAGAGTCTTCTCCTCTCCCAGATGCCCCCTAAAAGGTGTGTATGGGCTGTTGTTGCTACCAAATGAACATGTAGCTGTTGCACCAAGAGTTGATTAACTATTTTCTCCTGTACCACTGCTACCCTATATAACAGTTCCCCTCTTATTATAAAATAAGGTTCTCCCCTGGCTGGTCTCTCAGCCTTCCACACTTCCACCACATATTTATAGGCATTTTTCAAAGCACTATCATTAAGTTGGTCTCTTGCAAAGTACTGGTGTGACACAGTCCTGGATATTGGGGACCAATCTTCACCGCCTGGCAGGGCTTCTGTTCCCTCCTGACTTTCTCCAGCTAAGACATTTCTCTGCCGTGTTCTGGAACGTGACCGCAGCCTAGTTGCAGCCAAAGCCTGGTATTCAGGCTCGGGGTATTGCAGCTTCTCGGCCTCTATTTCCAGTTCCGTGGTAAGAAAGACAGAATCAAGTAGGGTTGGAAGTCCGGCCAGTGACTCAGTAGCTGGCATGTCCTGACCGATCCGGCCGGCTATAATTTCCCTAAACGGGAAAGTCTCGACCCAGAATAAGGGGGTATGGCAGCCTTGGGGCTATTGCTGCTACCACTTGCACTGTTCGTCCCTTTACAGTAATGGGAAGATTGACACAGTCATTTTCCTCGGTGACCCCGTGAATGCACAGGACTTTCACTGACGGTAGCCGGGACAACAGGCATTCTGGAACCACATTGCCGGATACCAAGGTGATTTCACTACCTGAAACCACCAATGCTAGCACCGCTTTTTGCCGTATCAGGATTGTCACAGCAGTGGATTCCTGGTGGACGAGGACATGGTGAAACAAGCAGGAAACCCGGGGTCTAGTCAAACCACTGAGCAATCAATCGGTTCTGGACATTTTGGACAATGTCTCTGGAAGTGCCCCTGCTCACCACACTTAAAACACTTTGCTGGGGTCACTTTGCTATCTGTCCCAACCTCTGGTGTTGGTTTCGACCTGAGGTCCGGCCTAGCAACTCCCTTGGCAGTCGGGTCCATAACACCGTGGTCTGCTCCCACCTCTGGTATTGGTTTTTTGAAGTCTGGCTTGACGACTTTCCCAGCTGTCTGCGTCATATTCTTGACAGCGTAATACTGGTCAATAGCTGTCGCAGGCTTCTCAAACAACTGAGGGGCGGTCTGTAGAACCCATCTGTGTAACTCCCAACTCAGATTTCGCTCGCTAGGATTTCTAACATTCTGACTGGTGTATTACGGTCATGCTTAAATCAACTTTTTGGTAACTTTGCCATGGCTGCCAACTGTCCATGTGTTGCAGATCCAGGTATACAATACGGTATGACATACACTGTATACCTCCACTTCCACCACTTTATATATATATAAGATGTAAGTGGAGTGTCATAGTGTTACAATGTAGCAGTAGGAGAAGTGATGGTATGACATACCCCGTATACCTCCCACCTCCACCACTGTATATATATATATATATATATATATATATATATATATATATATATATAATGTAAGTGACTGGAATGTGATAGTGATACAATGTAGCAGTAGGAGAAGTGATGGTATGACACACCCTGTATACCTCCACCACCACCACTGGGGTAGATATAATATTACATGATACAGTCACATATACACAGTGATATATGTTACTGGGAGGATATAATTATAGACAGCACAACATGTTTTCTCTCTTGCGATGTTTGTTTAAATTAAACACGCTGCATCTGAATATTTATAATGTAAATTTTATTGCACTCCTAAGTATTCAGTAACAGATGTCTTAATTGTTTATAACATTATACCAAGCAAAGTTCTAGAATAATAACTGAGAATATTTTTTCCTAAAAGTGTTGATATTACAATTAATAAATGTAACAAAATGGCTCCACTGAATATTATCGTTTGTTTTAGCAGACAGCGTTTGCAATTTGTTTCTACTTATATGGTTGTTTCCATCTGAACTAGCATAATAAATATACATATATGTTATCATCTGCACACACACTGTAAATACTAGTATTTAGACCTAGGAATAGCCAGAGCTCGGAGCTTATGTACCGCAAGGATCTTACTCCTCCTAATTTTACCGTCTGGTGCTCAGCTTAACACAGGTGTGTTTGTAAATGCACGAAGAAGAGCAAGTAAGACCATTTACTGGGGGCCAAATACTGGAACATCATGCAAAGTAAATACTGACTGAAAAGAAACATTATTTGGGTCATTGAATCACACTGTGACCCTTCCTCATTTCTTATGATATTGAGGTGGCTAAAGCTATGTATTATAGCCAGGTATTTCTACCTTCTATCAATATAATTCACGTTAGTCAATCTACTGCCTGGGGTACATCATTTCCGTTGCTTTTCTATTATACATATACTTTATATTTTCACCGAGAAATGCAAAGTGTATTATTTCTCTTTTCGTTGATTAGAATTCTTAATAATTTAAGTTTGCCTTTCAACAGTGTACTCTTGATTTTTATACATTTGTATTATTATTTTTATGAGGGCAGTGTTATATTTCTTTGTGCATGTGTGTATATTATTCAGCTTTTTGTTTTATGTTATAATGTTGGGCAGTCTACACATCTATTTTATTCGTTGTAGATTTCAGCTTTCCAGCCAAATACTTTGACACGCAAAGTGAAGCGAACTCTGCCTAGCCCTCCTCCAGATGAAGGTCATCTTCCACTGACCACAAGTCAGGCTCATTCACAAATGTACATGCCGAATCTCACGCAGAAGATGACAGGAGGTCAAGCTGTTCAGCTGCCAAAAGTTGGTTTTCTAAAAACCATTGACCATGATCTGAAGATTGTAGAGCAAGAATCCACCAAACTTCGCAAGCAACAAGCTGAGTTGGAGGAGGAAGAAAAAGAGATCGATGCCAAGCTGAAGTATTTAGAACTTGGTATCACTCAGAGAAAAGAGTCTTTGGTTAAAGACAGAGGGGGTAGAAGAGATTTCTCCTACCTTAGATGTTTGGGTGAGAACAGGGATTATATGTCAGATAGTGAGCTCAACAACATTCGAATCTCTGGCTATGATAGCAACAGCCTATTAAACAGGAGCGGCCCCACCCCTCATTATTCCGATTTTCAGAATACACATCCATTTCAAACATCAACTTCCTCTTACACATCTAACACTTATCAATACACTACAGGCCAAACAATTGCCCCAGTCTCTGCCCCTCTGCAACAGACCAGATTTCAGCAACCCCAATATACTGTGTCTAGCAATGGACCATCTCAAAACAGCTTCCAAACCCAGTTACCCAATTACCCTGCACAAAGTTCGTATCAGACTCACAACATTGCCCCAGCAGCAGGTTATCAATCAGATTTAGGCTTGCAAAATCATACAGGTTTCCGACCACCAAACTCTTATCAAGCTCAAACCACCTATGCAAACCAGACTTCATTGCAAACTACTTTAAACTCGGGCTTTCAGCCACAAGTTGACATTCACACCACTCAGCAGAAACCTAGGCAGACATCACTGGCTGATCTAGAGCACAACGTCCCTACAAATTATGAAGTGATTGGAAATCCCACAGTGGTTATTTCTTCAGCAACTCCAGATACTGCCTTCAGTAACACAACTGTAGCCAGCAATTTTGATCAGTACAAGAAAGCAGAGGTAAGACAAGCAGAAAGAGGCAATGGAGCAGAGAGTCCCACAAACAGTTATTCATCAGATTCCCTTTACACAAATCTTGAACAAAACATTCCTCGTAACTATGTCATGATTGAAGATATAAGTGAACTAACTAAAGAAAATCCACCTTCATCAGAATACCAAAAAGTAGAACCTTCGCCTCAACCTTTGCAACAGAATAATAATGGGCGCCACATCAAAGAGAAAAATGGTCATATGGAAACTGACAATTCCAGCAAGTCCTGCTGCTATTCCAGAGCCGAAGAGGAGTCTGAAGAGGATGTATATGATCATCACAGGGGGAAGAACAGCTATCAGCATGGCAATGAGAATAATGGGCGTGACTCTGCGAGTGGCACCTATTATTATGGAGATAATGATTCCAGACACTCTACACGACTAGATAAACATGGATCGAGTGTTGGGATGCAAAAACATTCTTCCAAAAATCTGGCTCCAGCTGTTGTGTCTTCCAAGCGCAACAAGCACCGAAAGCAAGGAATGGAACAAAAAATTTCCAAGTTTTCTCCAATTGAGGAAGCTAAAGATGTGGAATCTGACCTGGCTGCATCTTATCCAGTGACAACATCAATCAGCAACAGTAGCAGTGTCTCCTCAAGAGCAAGGAAACTTCAGGATGAGATTACTTATGGCTTGAAGAAAAATGTATATGAGCAGCAAAAATATTATGGGGTCTCCAGTAGAGACATTGTGGAAGATGATGATAGAGTTTATGGTAGCGGAAGCCGCTCACGGTCGGCATCCAGTTGTGCTTTGGAAAAATCAAGTCGTGACTCAGGAAGCAGTAGGAGTAAGTCTTATGAGCGGGACACTACCGACAGGTATCATAAGACAAGTTCCAAACCTTCCACTCTTACCATGAGCCAGAGCCGGGGAAGAGCTCCAATGCGAACACAGCCTTCAGAAGAAGAAAGTCCTGTAAGTCCACTTGGAAAGTCTGTTGGTATCTCTCGTTCATCAGGTGGCCCTATGCCTCAGTCCACCGTGGAAAGTTGTCCTCCATTCTGTTCCAGCCACTCACTGCCTGACGTGCAAGAACATTCTAAAGAAGTGCCAAGAAACCATACATACAAACAGGAAGAAAGTTATGGAGTGGATGATTCACATTGTGTTGTGTCAGACAGTGAAGGTAAAGCCTATAAATGGTGATGTCTCAGCATGCCGGAGATGATTACCTCATATTTATTGTCTCATGCAATTCATAGAACTATATGCCTTTTCCTGAGTTTGCATGATGTGCCTTTTTCATCATCTTTACATCTCTTATTTATGTGTCAGCAGTTTCATTGGTGGTTTTGTTTTATGTGTGTTGCAACATGGTGCACTCCCAATACTTTATTTTGTGAAAGTCAAGTTATGGTCCCTTGGTGTATCTTTGACCACTCTTGCATGTCATAAACTGCTTCCTGTAAGTTTGTTGCATGGCTTCAGTTTAATCCACTCTCGTCATTGGTCACAAAAGCTGACCATGGTTTGTTTTTGGTTTCCAAAGCCTATCATTTGGGTCAGGAGGAAACGGATTGGTTTGATAAACCAAGAGAAGTTCGTTCCGATCGCTCAAGATATTATAGCAGCCACTCTTCATCACAGAAAAAAATACCGGTTAAACATACATATCATGATTATGATGAGCCTCCCGATGATGATATGTGGCAACATGATGACTATTCTCAGCCTCGCCATTCATCTTCCAAAGAGCACAGACATCATGGAGATTCTGGAAGACATTCTTCTTCTCGTCACCTGGAGGAACAGTCAAGACGATCATCTAAACAGCACCCAAGAGATCAAGGGCGACATGAATCACGTCCACACTCCCAGCCATCATCGTCTTTGAAGAAGACACAACAATCAGATTCAAGGTCACAATCTGGCTATCCATCAAATTCCTCTGACTACTCACAGCAATCAAGGCAATCATCCAGTTACCACCATACTTCAGAAGCACAGAAATCCCAAAGGCAATCACAAGTATCACAACAGCAGAAACCTGAATCTCAGTCTCATCACCAAGGGCCACAACAAACAAGACAGTCCCAATCAAGTCAACTGCAGCAAACTAGACAACAGCCACCTCAGCAGCAAAGTTCCAGACAACAGCAACAGCCTGTTGAACCTTCACTACAATCTTCTCATCAACCCGTGTCTCATCAAGCATCTCATCAACCACCTGTACACCAAGCTACTCATCAACAATCTCAGCATCCACAGGGATCGACTCAACCTGCGAGGACACAGGTGCAGCAACAACAACAGCAGCAGCAGCAACAACAACAGCAGCAGCCTCAGTTATCGGGGAGCCAAGGTCAGTTGTCTTCACGGCCACAGCAGCCAGGACCTCAAGGTCAGACAACTTTACGGACACAGCAGCCACAGCAGCAGCAGCAACAGCCGTCACAACAAACAGCGAAACCACAACAGACTCTGCCACCCACTGTTCAGCCATCTGTACCAGTAAGTAAGACAAATGATCTTCAATCCAGAGCTCTAGAGCTCAGCCATAAGATCCCTAAATACATTGGCCTCAATTTATAGGAAAGTCATCGATGCAAAGAAGACAATCCCAAAAAAGCAAAGGTTAGCTATTTAAGCTAGTAAGGCAAATTCTCAAATGCATAGGTCACCTGAAAATACTGCTCAATCCATAGGTCAGCCGGTAATCCTGCTCAATCTATAAATCAGCTTAAATACTCCTCAATCCATAGGTCAGCCTTAATACTCCTCAGTCCATAGGTCAGCCTGAAATACTCCTCAATCCATAGGTCAGCCTTAATACTCCTCAATCCATAGGTCAGCCTTAAATACTCTTCAACCAATAGGTCAACCTTAAATACTCCTCCATCCATAGGTCAGCCTTAATACTCCTCAGTCCATAGGTCAGCCTGAAATACTCCTCAATCCATAGGTCAGCCTTAATACTCCTCAGTCCATAGGTCAGCCTGAAATACTCCTCAATCCATAGGTCAGCCTTAATACTCCTCAATCCATAGGTCAGCCTTAATACTCCTCAACCAATAGGTCAGCCTGAAATACTCCTCAATCCATAGGTCAGCCTTAAATACTCTTCAACCAATAGGTCAACCTTAAATACTCCTCCATCCATAGGTCAGCCTTAATTCTCCTCAACCAATAGGTCAGCCTTAAATATTCCTCAGTCCATAGGTCAACCTTAATACTTCTCATCCAATAGTTCAGCCTTAAATACTCCTCAATCCATAGGTCAGCCCTAATACTCCTCAATTCATAGGTCAGCCTTAAATATTCCTCAGTCCATAGGTCAACCTTAATACTTCTCATCCAATAGGCAGCCTTAATACTCCTCAATCAATAGGTCAGCCTTAAATATTCCTCAGTCCATAGGTCAGCCTTAATACTCCTCAACTAATAGGTCAGCCTTAATACTCCTCAATCCATAGGTCAGCCATAAATACTGCACAATCTATAGGTCAGCCTTAAATGTTAGTAAAACAAGGCCTCTGAAACCAACCAACTATCATTGCTAGTAAAGTAAAGATGCCTTGATGTGTACTAGTAAGTCCATGGGTTTGTCGGCAGTGCTAGTAAGACAAAGATACTACAATCTAGGATAATGTAAAGATACAAGCAGGGATAGGGTTTAGGGCTGTGAAGCCTATAATAAAATAATATAAAGACAAACAAACAATGAAGACTATCAGTCTGTGTAATATAGATTAGATTTACTATGTCAATCCGCTAATGACAATTCTGTACTCTATCCATGTTACAGATTTTTAGTAAGCCATGGTATCAATCTAAGTTTTTGGGAAAAATATCTAATGTATTAGTTGCATTTTAAAGGGATCATGAAAATATTGTTTGATGTATAAGTAAACATATAGTAGCGTGTATTAGATATTGTATATAGCTAACATTTGTCATAGATAGCTGGCTCATCACTATTTGCTGCTAGTTAGAGATGAGCAGCATTTTTAAAACTATTCAGTGAAATTTTCACCTAATTACACATGTGGCCACAAACTTTCACCAGTGGAATTAGGACTTAAGTGTTCCAAACTCCCACACCTTGCAGCTGAATGCTCCGGTCCCAGATGTATTTATATAATTTCAGCTAAATGCTAATTTACAAGTACAGTACAAAATTGTAACTCAAGGAGGCAATGAAATTGTGCACCTATGTGTAACAGCCTGTTCTACGACAAAACTCCACTTGCTTATCTGTCCTGGTAGTGTTTCCTATACAGCTTATTAAATGAACAACAAGTGTGTCATGCTGCCAGTCATGGTGCTTTAAAGAAACACATTGGGTCATATTCAAGTAGCTCCGAATATCGCGGTTACGCGGCTGCACATTATATAAGGTAATACCCTATGGAGGGCGAAGGGAAATCTGCGTTTTTGTGGTACCGTGGATTAACATCTCAGGTCGTTCTGGAGCGTAACCGTGGTCTCTGGAGCTAAATGAATATGTCCCCTTGTGTTGTGTTAAAAGCATTAAAGATCAATTACACTTTTTTATGCAGTACCAGTTTCTACCACTAGATGTCAGAGTCAGATATTTCCCATTGATAGTGTATAAAAATCTGTAAAAATAAATAAATAAAATGGACTGCGTACCCCTCTCTAAATAAACAACTAATACCAGTGCTGTAGCCTAAAGACAGTGGCCCTGATTCATCAAGGCACGTATCTGCCCTTTTTGAGCATATTGTGTGCAAAATCCCTCTGCACATGCCCAGAACCGTCAGATACGTCAGTGAGTGCAGCTCTGTCTATTCCGTCTTCAAACACAGAGGACACTTACTGCAGCTTACGATTTTGGGAGGTGAACGGGGCGGGGAAGGGATGTTTTGCCACAGTCAATGTACATTAGGAGCGCGCCAAACTGAAGGGCATGCAGCCACCTCCAAACCTAGGTCTGGCATCTCAGAGTTACTCTTCCCCAGCTACAGGGCTAAGCCCTGAGCAGCAGTGATGTCAGTCTGGTATATTGTAACATGTGTCTGCAGTCAGGAGCAACTGTACAATGTATTATATGCTCAGTAGTCATTATATCATCCTAATAAATGTATTATATGCTCAGTAGTCATTATATCATCCTAATAAATGTATTATATGCTCAGTAGTCATTATATCATCCTAATAAATGTATTATATGCTCAGTAGTCATTATATCATCCTAATAAATGTATTATATGCTCAGTAGTCATTATATCATCCTAATAAATGTATTATATGCTCAGTAGTCATTATATCATCCTAATAAATGTATTATATGCTCAGTAGACATTATATCATCCTAATAAATGTATTATATGCTCAGTAGACATTAACATCATCCTAATAAATGTATTTCATGGGGAAAAAAATAATTAATGTCTATATTGTAAATAGGTGACATTAATTCAATATTTTTTTTCCCTGTGTGTCCTTCTATGAATTTATGATCCACATCGGTGTTGGACATATCCCTCAGCGTCTTGTGTAGTAGAGGACAGCAGACCTGGCCCCCGCAAGCGCTGCGGAATTAGTGGCGCTATTTAAATAGCTTATGCTGATGAAGATGATGTAGAGATCTGTGCCTTGAGGAATGTGGGAGTGAGCAAAGCCTAAATACATGTGTATAATACTAATGGCAGGTTGTGCTCTGAGTGCCTGGAGGAACCAGGCCCAATGAGTGTGTAAAATCCACGGCCAGCACTGGATAATGTTAGACTGGGGTGGTAACACAACAGCGGGGAGACCCACAGCACTACACCCACCTGAAACCAGCCGCACGGCTAAGGTGGGGAGACCCCTCCTTCATGCCAGTCTAAAGTGAGAAAATTGTTAAATACTGCTGTGGAACTATAAGTCCCAGCAAGCTCTGGAAACCATTGTGTGAAGTACCAGCAGACATTGGCAGCCAGAGCCCACTGGAGCATGTCCCCCATAATAGTACCTAATAGAATAAACCACACACACAGAATGAATGACTTTACATTACAGTAACTAGCTGCACATATTGAGAGAAGATAATGGTGATGGGACGGCTTCCAGCAGTAATACTGAGTAGTACAACATGACTGATACATTCATACCTGCAGTATACAGCTTGTTGTACATCACACTCTGGACCTGATTCATGAAGGAACATAAATGTTGTATGTGCCGTATTTTGTGTTAAATTGCTCTGTGCATGTCCAATAATGAAGTGAGAATGGGCGCATGTACGTGGTCGGTGTACAGTAAGGATGTGCCAAGCTCCAGCGCTGGGTATCCCTGAGGTACGTATCACAGGACAGGTGCTGAGTGATCTCGATGACGTTCGCTGACATGTCACAACCAGGATAAACCCTGGCGCTACGTATCCTGGGACTGGTATAATCTTATGGGGGAAGGGGCGCATACAGTTAATGCAGACCTGAGTCCTTTAGGGAATTCCACCCCATACTGACCAGGATTGTACATGGCGATCTCACACTACAGACCTACCTGTTTATAGTGTGACCAGTCTCACCTCACAAGGTCTGCTACTAGTTGCTGCAGGGGGGCCCCGCGCTCATGCACCTTCTCTAGTGGTATCCAGCCCTGGCTATGGGACTGGGGCTGGTTGTTTATTGGGGGGAGGTCAATCTGCTTGTTTTATTTATATATTTATTTTTTATGGGGTTGACTTTAGATAAGATCCCACCAAGTGGCCAGTGTTGGTAGTGCATGTAAACCAGTCATACTGATTAGACAGTTACAATGTAACACTGTGACTCCGGGATGGCAGGGTACAGTAACATCATGATCCCCGGCAGGTACGTTTAGCGCACAGATTCTGTAGCTCCACCGCCAGTAAATAGAGCCAGATGACAGATTTCTAAATATGTTTATGAGTTTTGTGTGTTATTAAAAAAAGGATTAATGGCACAAAAGCAAGGAATGAAGTGTGGTGATGGGTGAGACCCAGAGAACTGGATCAGAACCTGACTTCACGTCAGTCAGAGAGATTTTGTTGCCGTTATACTGAACTTTAAAAGCAAAGAACGCACAAAAGCATTTTTCTAATGTGTCCATTTAAATTATGATTTTGGTCATTTCAGCAGCAACATTGTTATTTTGTTACACAATTTCTGTATATTAGTGTATATTAGCCTTCCTCTCAATGACACTAAGACTGGAGTGTCCAGGTAATACCACATCATTGAAAGGTCCCTATGAGGCCTGCTTCATGGCGACTTAGTTTTGCACAGTACCCTGACCGGGCTGCACCAATCCACAAACATTGGCCTAGAGCGTACCGGGAAATAGACACAATGTTATCTGTGTTACTTGCTGTCCATTGTGTGCAGAGCATTAACAAACCATTTTACTCTCCTCTGTTCTACAATTCCAGCCAAAAGTGGAACCGATAGATAGCTCCAAGATTGCAGCCAAACCGACACCTCAGCCGGTGAGAGGACCACAGACTGCAGTGCAAGGAGCTCCTGCTGGTAAGTCCTGCAGCAGTCAGATCCAGACCTACCGAGCCGGCATCTGTCCTTGTGTCGGCTTCTTATATGTCAGCCCCAAATTATGTCTGTGAATCAGCTTTGTCCTGCATGGTTTAGGTTTTAATTAATGTATTTGTGTATATAATTTCACCAGGTTACTACAGGCAAATAAATGTACTTTATCCTTTAATAATGATTTTTATCACTAATGTATTTAAATTAAATATATTATTATTATTATTATTATTATTATTATATAGGGGTTTGATACATAAGTGATACATATTACATATTGGTCCAGCCAGATTGATGTCGGAAGAAGTGCTTTGTGGGCCGTATGATCCGGTCACACAGCGATGTTGGTCTGGGGTCAGAGAGTGGTTTGAGCATAGAAAGAGAACACATGTAAGTGTGTGTGAACTGGGCAGGGGGATGGTGATGGGGTTGGTAATCTGGTAGAGCAGCCTAGGGAGGTTAGGATAATAGTTTGGGAGTTAAGCAGCCTGAAGAGATGAGTTTTAAGGGAATGTAGGAAGGTTTCAAGACTGATGGAAAGTCAGGGAGGGAATTCCACAAAGTGGGTGCAGCCTGAAAAAAGTCCTGTAACCGAGAATGGGAGGATGTAATGAGGGTGGATGAGAGACGCAGATCTTGTGTAGAACGGAGGTGTAGAGTTGGGAGATATTGTGAGACAAGTGAGGAGATGTATGTTGGTGCAGCTTTGTTGATGGTCTTGTATGTTAGTAGAAGAATTTTATATTGGATTCTGTAAAATACAGAAACCAGACAGACAGTGATGCAGCAGAGCAAACGGAGTACTGCTGACGCATTCAAAATAGATTGTAACAGTGAGAGTCTGGTTTGGGGAAGACCAGTGAGGAGGGAGTTGCAGTATTCAATGCAGGAGATAAGTGCAGGAATTAAAGGTTTGCAGTGTCTTGTGTGAGATATGTGCACATTCTGGATGCATGTAACATGATTTAGATGTGGGAAGCAAATAGATGATGAGGATGCTGATGAGGATGATGATGATGATGCTGAGGATGATGATGATGATGATGATGATGCTGATGAGGAGGATGATGATGATGATGCTGATGAGGAGGATGATGATGATGATGCTGATGAGGAGGATGATGATGATGATGATGCTGATGAGGATGATGATGATAATGAGGATGATGATGATGATGCTGAGGATGATGCTGATGATGATGATGCTGATGATGATGATGATGAGGATGATGATGATGAGGATAAGGATGATGAGGATGCTGATGAGGATGATGATGATGCTGATGAGTATGATGAGGATGATGATGATGCTGATGAGGATGATGATGATGCTGATGAGGATGATGATGATGATGCTGATGATGATGAGGATGATGCTGATGAGGATGATGATGATGCTGATGATGATGCTGATGATGAGGATGATGATGATGCTGATGATGATGAGGATGATGATGATGCTGATGATGAGGATGATGATGATGAGGATGCTGAGGATGATGATGAGGATGATGATGATGATGCTGAGGATGAGGATGATGATGAGGATGATGATGAGGATGATGAGGATGAGGATGATGAGGATGATGATGATGATGATGAGGATGATGAGGATGATGATGTGGATGATGATGATGCTGATGATGATGATGATGATGATGATGAAAGGGAGATTTGTGAGGAGTGAGATTCATGGTCGTTGCCAGGAGAGATAGAGATGTCAGGTAGGTTCTGTAGGCTGGTGGTTATATTATTAGGTTGGTTCAAAATATTGAATACAATGTTTTATTAGTCAACAGTTCAAACAGTTTCCCAAAGAGAGGCCGATGGGTGGTGGCTGGGGTTATAACGCTCTCCATCTTGCTGCTATAGTTTCCCTGACGTTTGTTTTATGAGATGTTTTCAGCCATGTTAGTCAAATGAAACCACATTTTCTGAATATTTACACATTTTTTTCTTGTGTTCCACAGTTGAGAATATGGTTTATTGTAAATATTGACAGTTATGGTTGTCAGGGGCAGGCTGGGCTGGGGGGCAGGGGGACTTCTGCCCCCGGGCTGGTCCATAGTGGGCTACCTTTGGCTAGGTCACTGGGCACCTGCATTTTTTCCCTTTAAAATAAGATGTTGGGTTGAGTCTTGCCCCTCGGGCTGAAATTTCCTGCCCTCTCCTGATGGTTGTTGTATCCTTGTCTGGTACATGGGGTGTATATAGAGTTTCTAAACATATGACCTCACCCCCTCCAATCTGTTTATATA